>NW_010558375.1:0-59166 GCF_000687285.1 Phaethon lepturus | reverse complement strand
GTTCCTGAATGTCATTCTCCTAATAATTGGAAACCTTCTTCTAGTTTCCAAGATGGATGTGTTTGTGGTATGTTTGCATCCAATATCTTTATGTCAATATCTCTATGTCAATATCTCTATTAAATTAAATAGTTATTTTTCTCTCCTGGAACTTAGTTCTTGGATACCTTACAGACTGCAACTCTCTCCTCTTTCAGTCTGTGTTTTACTGTGCAAGACAAGTTTTCTGGCCTTCTGTCATGAAAAAATGCTCCTCTGATCACGTCCATAAGCCCCTCTATGCCTCTGTTTCAATGTGAGCTCTTGCATGCGGTATCCAGATGGGATTTCTCTAACGTTTTATATACTAAGTCCCAGCAAGAAATTTTGCAGAAATGCTTGCCCCCTCAAAAATACAAGAATCTTTCTGGGCCTGTTCATTCATAAAAACACATCGGGCAAAGAGACATGTACTTGTGGTACCCCAAAACCGTGTCTGTCACTCTGTCCTCCACCGTCAACACACAAGGAAGGCCCAGCTGAAAAGTTAGCGTTTCCTGGGGGAAAGCCTGTCTGAGTAAAATACAAAAATCAGACAACATGGCAATGCAAAAAAAAAAATACAAAGCCCCCCAAACCACCCCAAAACCCACGCAAACCCACAAAAAACTAGAGCTGTTGTACAGCTATGTTTTCACAAGAATGTTAAGCAGGAAAAGGTTTGAGAACACTTTGTGGGTCGGGCATGGGGCACCCCAACTGCACTGCTCTCCCCTGGATCTCCAGCCCCCCTGCCCCTGTCCCCCGTCCCTGCTCTGTCCCCTCTGCCCCCTCGCAGCTGCTGGCTGCAAGAAGGGCACCTGATGGAGGCAAAGCTAGCCCAACCGCGGCCCCGCTGCCAGCAGGCACGTGCCTTGTGGCATCATGGCAGCCACAAGGGCAAGCATTTGAAAGGAGGCTGCTGTGAAAATGGAGCCGGGCTGGAGCTGCGGCTGGTGTAAAGCGCTGCCCCGCCTCAGGGGCTCAGGGCAGCTGTACCGCGTTACCTGGGCTGCCTGAGGGTGCTGTGCTTTCGGGGAGACCAGGGGTGGTGCCTTTAAAGGCAGCTAATGGGCAGGCGCCAGGCCTTCTGGTCTGGCGCAAATGGGATTTCCTCAAGGCCTTGGGAGGCAGGTACGGCCTGCCTGGCTCTGGGCGTGATGTGGAGCTGGGAAAAAGGGAAGATGTCAGGGACAAAAGTTGTCAAACGAGGGGTTACATATGGCCCGTATTTCTGGGATTTAACTGGTGATGGCTTCTATTTACAAAGTCTAACAGCTGTGAGCGACTAAGTGCGGTTTTCTCTTGTGAAAAATTGTTTCACTAGAAGCTACTCTATAGAGACTGCTGCTTTTTACTTACTTTTTTCCTAAAGTCTTTTTTGCACTTACAATTCTTGAACTGATCAGTTTTAGACTTTGAATCTTAAGTATTGTTCCTCCAGACTGAAGCGTTTTGTTGTGTTACTCCCTGTTTCTAGTGCCAAGATCACAGTCGAAAGGTGTCACCAACGAAGACGTGTTTGTGCAGCTAAGCAGACTGCTCATGGAGAAACTCTAAATGAAGCAGGTGAGTTACATATATGTAGTTTTGCTCTCCTGATCTAGGAGATAAATTCTTTGTGAAATAATACAAAGGTAAGTCTCTTTGTTTGGTGGGGTTTTTTTTAAGAGTTCTTTGTGGAAGATGCTGTCTAGAAATAGTCTTTTTTCCCTTAAAGTTGGTTAGGAACCAGTGGACCTAAGCACACTTAAGCTTGAAGAAAATATAACATGAATGAAGTGAGGCTCTGGGATATCTTGTCTCTGATTTTCTCCTGACTTTAGAGGTACCCAAAGCTTCCTTGTTTTGGGGGTGGGGGAAGACTTAAAGTGTAGTTCCAAACTGGCTGGTAAAGGTTCTCTCTCTTTTAACATACCTCTGTGCATCTCATTTCTGTTGGAGCAATTCCCTTTTGGTCTGTGTGTATATAACTAAGCAGTATATCAGGGTGGCTTGAATATTTTGCAGTATCATGTGCTAATAGGTTGCAAATGCTTGGGAAAAGCTCTGTATTTTGGAGAAGCTGGTTGGGTTGGTATTTTGCTGCCCGGGAAGGAACCTCAGGTACCTGTATCATCTGACAAACGCAATATTGAAAACATGCGTGGCTCAAGTTCCTGCATTTTTTAAATATAAAGAACCAATATCTTTTGTGTGTGTGTGTGTGTGTTTGTCCAGTATGGCACTTATTAGGTCTGATCCAAAAGGTTCCCAAGAGGTTTGGATCAGGCCTAGCAATGTGTTAGGACAAACCATGTTTTGACTCATCAGAGTTAATGGAATTAACCCGGGAAAGTTTTTACCCTGCTTCATAGTCTCTGGTTTAAAAGTGTTTGCTTCTTGGAGGGGGGAAACTTGAGCTGCCTGTTTTTTCAGGGGTACTTTATTAGTGTTAGTCTCACTCCTAGCTGGATTGTTCTTCAGTGCTTAGCAAGATACACCTTTTGTGCTAACGTTAAATAAATAAAACCCATCCCCAAACACAGAATTGTATTTTGCTTTCTGGAGTCTACTCTAGACAAGGTTCCTAGATATCTGCACTCTCAAGTGTGTAATAACAGCATGCTGTATTACAGGATGAACCGCTCTGACCACAACTAGAACAAAACAGTACTTTGCCCTTGAGTAAGAAAATTGCTCTCCTGTGACAGTAGCTTACATAAATTATGTTGCTGGGTTCTCTTTTCATGTCATCAGCTATTTCTTCTTCCACTAACAGAATAAAGGTCAGAAAATGCTGATTCTAAATTGCAGTTGTGAGTATATACACTTCAACTTTTTTTGCAGGACGACATTTTTGCAAAAGCCTCTTCTCACAAAGTCAAAATTGAGACCAAAATCTCTCAGAAAAGAGAAACTATCTAAAGTCTTGGCCCATCGTTCAGCTCTTTTCCAGGCCAAGCAATTCTTTGCTACTGAATTATTTACTGAGGAGGAGAATCAGCTTTAATCATCAGAGGAGCATTAGAATCTAACATGACTTTGAATACATATTTAAAATGTTTACTAGTGTGTGTTAGCTTATTCATTTAAAGCCTTTAGAGACTGAGCTTTTCATTACAATCTCAAATGAGGTTTACCCTCACTTTTCTAACTTTCCAGACTGTAAGATGCTTTCCTCAGCATCTTTTTTTTGTGCTCAAGGAATCAAAAATGAGAGGTCTTCCATGGTACAAGGTTCCCTTACATGAACATGGTGTGTATGTGGTATTTTGAGTTCTAATTTTCCTGGGGGGGATCCCACTGAGGCAGCGCTCTTTCTGCTGAAGACTATGGTGTGGTGGTTGCAGTGTTTTTGGAATATTACCCTATTACGCTCGAGAAGCATTTAATATCACTGTGCTGGGCATCTTGTTCATTAAATCTCTTGTAGCTACTTGACTCCTGATGCAATCAAAGCTAAACTACACTAATGCTTTTTCATAGCTATTAGCATTTCAAAAACTTACACTTTAAACAGTTCCTTTGCCTTTCCTCAAGATTTTCAGTTTTCTTTTAAATTACTTTGCAGAATGAAAGGCAATGAAATATTAAACTTTCTGGGAAAACTCTGGAGGCAGGATTTATTAATAGTGAAAATTCATTATTGATGCTGTTGTTCTTAACTGATAAGCAGTTCTATGCCTGCTTATGTTTTTATTTTTACTTTTTTTCAAGATCGCATTAATTGCAGCTGATCATTAGCAAAAATCCTTCTCTGGTTCCTGAGCTGGCAGAAGACTGAATCCTTTGTGTTCATGTTTGAAAGCTGAACCTCCTGACCTGTGCCTATAAGACAAAACAGTTTATCATTGTCAGCTCTTCATGCACCTCTCCCAAGGCTACTTCAGGTTGTCCGAAGCTGACTTACCTTTTGATACCTGGCATCTTTTTACCAATGCTTCACAAAAGTATTTCCATCCCCTCTGCCCTGACATTGACTTCCCACTGTCCCGGTACCATGATCCAGCACTTCCATGGGTCTGTGATATGACTGAGATTGGAAGTATTATGATTATGCTGGGGTTGAAATAGATGGTTTTTGTTATTGCTGGGGTGGTGGCCAGAGCTGCACTTACAGGAAAACTTCTAGATCCCTTTCAGAGCTCTTCTGAACTACTAACCTTAATTGCACATTCTTAACACACATCTCAAGCATGTGTGGCTAAAGAGATGGCTATAGAGATGAAATGATGCAAACGCAACCCTTGCTGATGGCTAGAAACTCTAAGTGGCATCTTAAAGACTCTTCTCTAGACTGTGAGGCTCAGGGCCTACTGTGATGGGGTAGGGATTAAGGCATTCGTGTGTAACAACCTCTGTGTTAAAGAATAATGCAGTCATCGAACATATCGATGTTAAATCCTTTATTTTACCATTAGGTATCCTATGTATATGATAATATTTCAATACAAATTGCTGTGTTACATTTAAATACAATAAGTAAATTCCATATGAAATTCAATGTTCTGAATTCAAAGCATTTTAAATCAGTGTTCCTAAAACACATGACTCCCAGTGCTCCGTCAGCAGTGAGATCTGAGCAGGCTGCCCCTTCCTATACCCTGCAAAGCGATGGGGGAGTGAGCGAGCACAGGCCTGATCCTCCTGAAATCCGTGTCATTTCTGGAAGAGAAAAAAACCGCACAATGTATATTAGTATTACACGGGCATAAGCCAAACCCTGGTCGTCCCTCCTGCTTTTTTTCCACGAATAACATCAGTTGTCTTATTGTTCCTAAATTACCTACAAAATACATTTCCCTCTAGTGGGAAGCACAGAAGGCTTTTAGAAAGTATAGACTGCACACCATATCCTCCCTGGTTTTCATTAAAGATATACTTTGACCACCCCACCCCCCTTACACCTAAACTTTTCCATTCTGGGTGGGCTGGAAATACGTACTTGATGAATACAGTTATTAAAACACAATCTGCTCTGCAGCAGTCAGAGTTCTGGTACAATCACCACACCTCACCACCCAGATTGTGGTGGGAAATAACTTGTTGAAATGAAATGTTCTCTTATGCCTCTAAATGGATAATGGGTTATGGGCAAAACCACAGTTCATTTCTTTGAGAAAGAGCTTGTTAAAGTAACTAAACTTTCAATAAGGAGAGTAATTTAAGGTTTCTTATCTGTATGGGGTACTTGTATTCCAGATCCTTGCTCCATCTTAATGCTTGCTATGTGGATAACTTTAAAATTACCTTTTTTTTTAAAATACATCCAGAAGCCGTAGGGTTGGTTGGAACCCAGAGGTCTCCATGCACCTCCTGTTTTGGTGAGGGGATAAATTACCCCTAGTAATGACATCTGAAATTGCAAAAGACCAAAGCCTTTATATCTCATTAATGTCCAGTTCTGTTTTGGCCTCTTTCTCACTTGATCTATATTTACTTATAATTTTAGAGAAAATACAGCTTTGTAACTGTAGTAATTATCCTGGAATAACTTTTGAATTTTGCCATGAAATTTTGCTGCACCTTATTGAGGAACAGGTCCTTCCAAAGTGCTGCAGTGAGTCTCTTCTTCCCTGGGCAGATAAGTATCTCCCAAAATGTTTTCATGCAAAATATGTGCAAAACTGCAAAGAGTTAAGTTAAATTCATAGCATCAAGAAATTCCCTGCCTTTGTTATGCTCCTCACAGCACTACTAGGCCTGGCTCATTGGCAAGTCTAATTGCTGCTCTGAGCCCAGCAAGGTCCATCCACCCACGCTATCGGTAGGCTTCAGCCAGCCAGCCCGTTCAAGGAGTTGGGGCTGTGTAGCTGCTATCTCCGCTTGTTGAGTTGTCATGAGACAAGTTATTACCATATAAATGAGATGGGTCTTAGATAATTGCACACTGAAAGTAAAACTGAACTTGACTGCTTGTGGCTGGAAATTTTAAGTGTGCCTTTCAATCTTCAATTATTTTTTTTTTTAAGGTCTGTATGCATTTTTCCTTCCACCCATTAGCCTACTCTATAAATGATATAGAGAGTCATATAACGATGTTTTCTATCAGGCTACCAGTTGTGAATCAAATTCTTTAGAGATGGAACTTTCCTGGTGCTTTTTGCTGCTCCTCTGCTGGTTGTTATGAAACCTGTATGCAGAGGTAATAAAATTGCTTTGAGGAAAATATGAATGTCAATCACTTTGACCAAAATAATCCAGTGCAGTCACTTTTAACTTTTCTAAAGAAAATGGAATAAGAGAACATCTTTGGCTGATTCCTTCATTGTCCGTTCATGGTCTGGCCTTGCCAGAAGGTGAGTGGCTGAATTTGGAAGAAGATACCTTTTCTTTAGGTTAGTATTTTTATTACCTGTTCTCAGGCATCTGGCTGCAATGCGGAGTGTAAGTAATTTAGGAAAAAGTGATGTTCAACACCATTAATCTCTGTGTTCATCTTTTCCCTCCCATGTAGGACATAAAATCCCAAGGAAAGGAGAAAATATTTTCATGGATCTCATCAGGGCATGGTGGAATCTTAATGATCACTTTTAGTAGCTAAAATTATTGTGAGGTTTTTTTTTCAACTGGCCATCATCAAACAGCCTGTTCTTGCAAGGGAGCAACATCTGGCCAAGTAGTGAGCACTGAATCTCTTATTCTAGGGATGAAATTTGCAGGTCAAGGTCAGGTCTTGCACGCTAAGTTTGGATGAAATTCAGACTTTCAGAGAAGACCAGGATGACCACTGTGTGCTTATACCCGGGAAACGATGCCTGCAGCAGGGAATTGGGCTTGTGCTGGATGAATTGCGGAATGCTCAATTTCTGAGCCAAGGGGCACTTGCCAACAGCAGACAGGAGTTAAGTCTTGATCTTTGTTAATACCTTTGTTGATAGGTATGTAGTGCATCCAAAGGGACACAGTGTTGCATCTGCTGGCTCTGCTGTACTAAGTGTGTTCTTGCTGAAGGTAGGAACAGGGCTATCAGGTGCAGGAGGGCTTTGCTGCTCACCAAAGCTGGAGTCCTGCTACTGGAGGCAACTGCCATTCCTCTTGCAAAAGTGTCTTTCTTTTAAAATTAGCTACTGAAAATTTTTCCTCCCACTTCCCCAACTGTAAATATGTTCCAGAACCTGTCTCTTTTGGTGTCTTGCAGACTTGTCATTTCTAGCCTTATATTCACGGGCAGATTATGCCCCTTTGACTAAATCAGGTAGATGGCACAAAACTATAGTTAGAAAAATGTTTTCATTCTACATATGTAACAAAATTCTGTGCATTGAATAATTGCATATCATAAATAACCAAATTAAAGCTCAGTCTGAATACCAATCCATTCTTGGGGTATAATACAAAACTTTTACAAAAGATTGCCTGAACAGAGTCCCTCTTTAAACAGTATCTTTCTCAGTTTCGAAAACCATTGTCCAGTATTACTGCTTATGCTTACTATCCCATGTCACAGTGTCCTTCAGTTTGATGCCTTGCCTGCAGCAAGGGAATTGCTGAGAGGGTTAATTTACTTTTTTGTGAGTTGGCAGAACAACTAGAGGAATGCTAAGCCCAAGGAGAAAAGATAACACTACAGTCTGATCACCTAAGCTACCTACAGTATTACAAACTTTAATATAAATAGATCTTTAAACCTGAAGAAGAGATTTTTTTGAAAGATGGGCCAGATGTTTCAGAGAAAACTAGCCCCGTGTGAAGAATAAGGAATGTGTTCCAAAGGAACACAGTGGGGATTAAAACACACGGCTGTCCCAACATTGAGTCATCCTATGGATGCAATGATGTCCAGAGGATATTGAAACATAGACAGAAAGAACATCAGATGGCATGAGAAGAAACATCAAACAATACAGGCAGAATGAAAGAATACTAAATGCTAAGATTAATATTTCAGCAGTCTATTTAAAACCATGTTATTACAGTGCTTGAGGCATTAAATTTGCTGGGCTGACTAGTTTGGGAAATCAGTTGATTTTAAACATTGTGCAGTCTTGGAGAACTTGAAGAAGTTTTCAACCAAGCTAATGCATTATGCATCTGAATTGGACAGAAAAAAGTGTAAATCCTACATGTAATAAAAATTGATGGAGGAGTAGAAACACTTGGAGCTTAAAAATAAAATATGAAGAGTGTCCAAGGAGATAGAATTGTGTAAAGAAAGGACAGTGAAGACAAAAGAAACTTTACAAATAAGAACATCTGGGAATTTCATCACAAGATTACTCAAGGATGGGTATTTAGGATGCTCTTTTTTCCCCACTGGTTAAAGTTAATCTGCAAGGTGAAAGCTAAATAATTGACTTGCAGGAAGCCCTGGAGTTAGGGGCTTGGTAATTCCAGTCCATGTTGTTGTCAATAAACAATGAGGTATATGTTGTGGCTCCTGAAGTGGAGCGTGAATGCTAATATCCTCTGCATGGGATTGCCTGCTGTGGAAGACAATGGGCTTCTGGAGGTATGAGCTACTGTCTGCTCCTCATCCCAGCAGAAACAGCTTTCCCCTCTTCCCTGTTCCAGGTGTGAGAGAACATAGAAGGGACAGTTATTCAAATGCATGCTGACCCGTCTTCTCAAAAAGCTTGTTTATACTACAATGAGGGCTGGAGCAGAGATCTGATGTATTCATTAAACATGGGAAACAAGTGGTGCTAGAAACAACCTCTTGCTGTTGATACAAACTGGTTCTTAGTGATGAACAAAAAGGAGTTTTTCTCCATCTCTTAAGATTTGGTATCGGGGAACAGTATCATTTCACTTCTCTAGACTGCTTTGAATGTTCTATGAGTGTATGTAGTGCTTTTTGGTTTATTGTGTGACTCTGCAACAAAAAAACCCTGGCTCTAATTTCTTCATTCCTTCCCATCTTCCCTCCTGCTTCATTTTCTCCCCTGCCAAAAAAAGAATGAAACAACATTTTCTCTTGCAGTTAAACAAAACAACATCCCCAACAAACAGATAAAACCTAAGATGCTATACATAGTGTTTCATAAGTTTTAGAAGAAACTTTTGCCTTGCAGAAGTTTGTTAACTTTAACTTATTTGCAATGTTTACAATAGAGGTTTAAGTTTGATTGCCAGGTATCAGAACTAGAATGAAATGGGTTAAAAAATCCATACTATATTATTGAAGACCATGAATGTGTCTGTTAAGGAATCTTTCAGTGAAGCAGAGCATGTGTGCTGTAAGACTTTAGGTCACTATGTTTTAATAATGCCTTCCCAGTGTAAATAATAGAGTAAATTTTGTATGAGACATGGACTTGAGGTCACTGAATTGTTTCCTTCTAACCTCCCTGTTGGTATCTCTGTAGAATGAAAAGGGATGTGGAGCAGGGAGAAGCAAGAGAATACTAATGTTAGCTATGAACCAAAGCATTGATAGCTGTCTGTAAGCACCAAGTTCAGCTAGGAACATTAATTAAACAGCCTCTGCCTATAGAAATGCCTATTGTCTTCCCAGCACCTGTGGCAGATGTTTTCTCCAGCAATGCAGCACTGGTGCCTGGAGCCCTGCTTCAGCTCAAATCTGCATGGGGGGACCGTGGTGGCAGCATGCAGAGCCCCTGATAGCTCTCCCCCACAAAGATGGCTGCTGCTTTATTTTGCAATTTCCCACACTGCTGAGAGATGGTGCAGGTGGCCAAAACCTGAGTTGTCTTGGGTCAGCACTGAATCAGAGTAGCTGTTGCCTGTACTCTGTGTGTATGGGCAGGCTTGCTCAAGGAGAGCTGCAAACAAAGGCATAGTCTCAGCTGTGATGTGCTATAATGAGGTGTCTTCAGGCTTTCCAATTGTCACACCTGTTCCTCCACTGGCCAGATGGCCCATTTGAAGCCATCTCATCTCAGTTATACCTCCTTACTGTCAGCACTTGCTTTCTGTCTGAACTTCTTAAATACAACCCTAGAGCCATATCCAACCTTTAATTTCTGAACACAGTATAGTTATTATTCATCTTGCAGTTAATTCTCTGACATGGGATTTTTTCAGGTTGTGAGTCTTTTTTAAGTCATCCTTATGGAATTCTTCAAAGCTTTTTTTCTAATCTTTTTTGCCTTTCTTTATCAGGGAACTTTGTTTCACAAATTTGTTAAGATCTGATCGTGGAACAAAACATTAGCAGTCATAACCACTGTGCTACTAAAGTCATTGTAACCTAATTAAAAGCAAGCTCTAACTGGAGCCTGCTTGAGTTGAACACCCTTGTGTGAGCTCACAGCAAACCAACTGCATCATTAATGAGCAACCAGAGTGTCACTCTTAACAGAACTTGTTTCAGTGCCACAGTGGGTCAGGTTGTCTTGTTTGCTCTGCCCATGTAAAGCCAACAGGGGTTTGCAACGGCGATGGATTGGTATATGGGTGGGACTGCTGCCCTCCTGAGCCCCAGGGCCAGGCTGGACCACGAGGGAGCTCCTTCCCTCCCCACACACCTGAGTCTCCCTCTCAAAAGGAACCACAGTGATCGCAAGAAGAGGTGATTGCACCATCTGTGCTCCTGACTTATGGGTCAGACGTGGCAAAGGCATGCACCTGGAGACCAGGCTGGGATCTTTCTCATGCTGAAGATATGGCTTAAGTCCAATCATCTGTTTTCAATGTGTGCTTAGTATCTTTTGTTAGAATAGAACATGAAGATGCATTAGTATTTGGATTGCACCAGTGTCTAATTCTGGTGCAATCTAATTCTTAAATACCTTCAAAGGTATTTAAGAGGGCTGCAATATTCATAAATCTTCCTTTCTTGCCATCTTTTCACCTAACTTCTGCTCTTTAGTGCAATGATCCAAAGGCTTGGGACAATGTGTAGGTCTGGAACAGGGCAGCATGTGGTTTTTGACTGTTTATCTGATATATTGCTGCCTGCAGAAATTGCAGTCTGGATTATAACAGCAGGGAAATTGCTGACTGTGACAGGTCAGGTGTAATCTTGGCATTTGCAAAGAAATCTGCACTGCAATTTAAATTGAGCCAGGAATCCCCTTTTACCATTCCTTATGCAACCTCTATTCTCACCTGAAGGGCTCCAGCTCTAAAAATAGCAGAGAGAAGACTGTTGGTGTGGGGTTATATAGTGACTTTAATAACAGTAAAAAAACACCCAGCATGGCTGTGAGCATTTCTGAAAATGCCTGATGTGTACTGTCTTAAATTCCTGTTTATCCCTTGTGCTAGTTGGGATTTCTCCTATGGTAGATCATTGGGCTGAATATCCAGGCACCTGGGTTAAAGCTTAAAGGGAAAAGACATGGGAAACTGAAAATGCCCAAGTGGGTTTGCTGGGTGGAATTTTGTTACCTGTACATATATGGGTTGCAAGATTTTACACTGGCAGTAATAGATGTTTATCAATATGCCCTTTCTGTCCATATACATAAGTACCCGTGGTTTTACTATGTGGGATCTGAGTTCCTGACTCTACTCTGCGTGGTTTATTGTGCAACACTGAATACTTTCTACACTGTCTATGTTCACTTCAATGTTTCAGGGCAGGAAATAATCCAGGATATTTTTTTTCCCTTGTCTACGAACTTCTTTGCCTCAAAGTGTTGATAATTTAATAAAGGAGATTTGAATGGAACTTGTGATCAAGTGGCAAATGTTTTGTCAGAGATTGCAGGGCTAGACTGTTCTGAGTCCTATATAATCTATAGCAGATTATCCAATCCAACTGGATTATCCAATCCAACATAATCTATAGCAGTAAACATATACTACTTAGATTTACTCCTACTGTAAACATAAAACAAATGCACTGAAATTAAATAACATAAAAGTAATGAAATGGTCTTTGTTCCCAAAATTCTTCAAATAAATCTGATGTTGTATTTTTACAAATAAGAAAAAGCCTATGAAATATTTGGAGCATGAAAGGCTGCTAAAAAAAATATACTAGGCAACTATAACTTTATGTATCAATAAATACTTTGGCTTTTAAGAGACCTTGAGAGCTATTGTTGGCTATGAAAACATTAGTTGCTGTCCAGAAGAACAATGCTGGAAACACTGATTCAGTAAAATGTGCAACATAAACCCTCAGAGCAATAAACAACATAATAAAAACTGTCAGTGTTGTAACTGTTTAAAAGGTGCCCTCAAACCTGAAGCTGAGACCACATAGTTAGAATAATGACTGAAGATGTGAGAAATTTATGCTGGGTTCTCTCCTTGCTAGTGGCTTTTCTATGTGACCTCTGGTCTGTCTCTGTGTAGCTTGGCTCCCTGGTCACCAGCTCGGCAGTTCAGCTGGACATCTGCTTCCTGAGGTTACCATCTGTCAACCAAGTGTGGGCATGCTTTTTGCTTCACATTTGCAAGAGGTTAAAAGAATCAGCTTCAATTAGAAAGATCAGACTTTATTTTTGTTTTGCAGGTGTGACAGGTGATGACAGCGCATGTAGCTTCACTGGCAAATGAGACCTTGTCAAGTAGTGGTAGCTTGACTGGGTCCCAAAATGGAGACAATATTCCTTTCCCACTTTGAACTGCAGAGCGTTCATGTTCTGCAATGGAAGTCGTTTTATACCAGAGACAAGTGGTTTTGGGTGGTTCTGGATAAAAGTTTATTTTCCTATTGAAGTAGTGCTTAGTCAGGCGAAATATTTTCTAGCTTGATTTCAGCTTGCTATTAGTCACCGCTCCGTGCAGTTCACTGGCTTTATGCCTGTGGCCACATCTCCCTGACCAGAGGCAAAACACACCACTGCCCTGGCTGGGGAAGCTCTTCAGCAGCTTTTGTCTTTGCAGGGGAGGTGTTCCCACTGAACATCCAGTGCTTGCTCTCTGCTGGTTGTACCAAGCATGAGATGAAGCCACAGTTGTCAGGAGGTTATTGAAGAGGAAATGCCTTGAAAGGGAGACACGGGATTAAATTATGTGCGTAAGTCCAGGAGCTGCTGGGAAAAAAAATATTGCCTCTGAGAGAGATGTAGCTGGGTTTGATCAGAGGAAAGACCTTCCAACAACTCAGATGACCTGTTCTCTTACCTTGTCATTGTTTATTCACTGACTGGCAAGGATGTATTAAACCACTTAGTGTATTCTTTCTCCAGACATAGATGATGGCTAGAAAAATTTAAAATCCTATTTGCCTCAACATTTTTCTCAGTTATTGCCATTAAAATTTCTATGGAAATTGTAATAACTAAAAATACCACAGGAGTTCACTTAAATTTTATAATTTAATTTGTGGTCAATGACAAGCAGCTAAGCAGATTCTGTTGCACAAGAACAATGTGGACAAAAGCAAGTTTTTAATCTCTGTTTTGGGACCCTGTGGATGTAGGTTAAGGCTGTGTTGATCCTTTCACTTTTTTGTGTATTCCCAACTCATTGTCACTTAAAGCTGTCTGATAGTATCATAGAATCTTTGGGTTGAAAGGAACCTTTTAAGGCCATCTAGCTAACCTTCCTGCAGTGAGCAGGGACGTCAACTAGATCAGGTTGCTCAGAGCCCCGTCCAGCCTGACCTGGAATGTTTTCCAGGGATGGGGCATCTACCACCTCTCTGGGCAACCTGTGCCAGGGTTTCACCACCTTCACTGTGAAAAATTTCTTCCTTAGATCTAGTCTAAATCTATCCTTTTATAGTTTAAAACCATTATCCCTTGTCTTATCGCTACAGGCCCTGCTGTCCCCATATTCCTTATAAGCCCCCTTTAAGAACTGCAAAGTACTTAAGAAGGGCAAATTTTGGCCCATGTTAAATATAAGCAGTAGTAAACCTGACTTCCATAAAAAAAATTTTTCAATGTTTTCTGTCAATAACCTCTGCTGAGACAGACATGGCACTGGCAAGAAGCTTTCCATAGTTCAAGCATCTTGTGAACTGTTGTTCCTCCTCGGCCTGGCATTCTTTAATATTGTCCCTCGTCCTTGGGGACATTGCTCAGGCAAAACTGCTGACCTCAGCAACAACATTTTTCATAGTCTCTCATCATATCTGGACATGAGAGTGAAGTAGGAGGTTGCTTTAGGCTTGCCTGGTAGAAGAACACTTTTCAATAGCCCTTGCACTTTCAACTCCTTACTCCGATGTGTGAATCATGCCAATGAGATAGATAGGATGTTTTCTGCAGAAATCCTGTGTTGTTGAGTCCCTTTGGGATTTTCCTCCATGCAGGAGGGCTCTGCTGCTCACTGTGCTGCCAGCCTCTTGCCACAAGCCAGAGCAGAGGCTGCTCACCAACCGGGAACGACTGGGTTGGAACGACTGGGTTGGTGCCAGCCGGTACTGGGCACTGCCACCCTGTAAGACTCGACAGCCTAATACTGTGAGTTCCGTGTGTTTTAAGAGGGGTAAAATGAAACTGGTGGACCTAGTAATTAACTACCTAGATCAAAAGACTGTGAAATTAATATTATAGTTTGGGGAGCAACTATTGTATGTTACTCTGTTTATCTACACTGTTGGTACTTCTTTTCTCCCTTTTTTTTTTTTTTTTTTTTAAATACTGTTTGGAAAGATGAATTACTTGTGTTTGAAAGTGGGGTTTCTGGATAGGGGCTTCAGCCAGTGTTTTAGAAGCAACCCAATTTCTTATTCACCCATAGACATGTCCCAGTGGAAGGATTAGATGTGGCTGAATAAGAGGGATGTGAACAGAAAAACACATATGAATTTGTAGGGCATCCTGCTGCAAGTAAGTTTATGTTGATGGTGAAGAGATTAAATAGAAACAATCCTACTTAACTTTTGCTTTTTAAACCAAGAAAAAGTGTAGCCAGTAGAGAACTGTGGTGTGTTCTGCTGGACATTTTCCTTTTCCTTGAACATTGAAACCAAGGACACCCCCAACCCTTTACAGGTGACCTGTGTGTATTGCTGTCCTCTAGGAAACCTAGCTTTGTGGGCCAAGAAGTAGCTCTCTCCTGTTGCTAGCAGTCTCATTAGCTGGTTACAAATTTCAGCAGTGAGTTGGTGTGACAGTGGGTCAGTCGCCAGGAAGCAGGCCAGGGATGCTCAGCGCTCTGTCTGCAGGACCGTGTTTCCTTCTCCGAGTGTGTGGAGAACTAGAGGGATGAGAAGTCTGGCAGGGAACAGCTAGTTCACTGGTCCGTGCTCTCCATCTGGTCTGCTGCTGCGAAGTGTGTGCATTGGGTGAAACTGGTGGAGGAGGTGATGTGTTTTTCTACCCCTGTCCTTCATCTGTGTTCATCTACCTGTTAGTGAAGTAGCACAGAGTGAAGATCTGTCTCCTTCATCTCTGTTCAGAGGTTATAAATTTATTTTTTTTCATTATTTTTGTCAGGTTCAGGTATTGATGTGGGTGCAAACACAGGCAGTAGTTTGGAGTCCTGAATATTGTCTCCAATGGCACCAACTTGCTGCAGCATTTGCTGTGCAAGCAATAGGGAACAGACAACCTTAGGTTCAAATATCAGTCTTTAGTCCAGAGCACCCCTGGATCTCTCCTGTCTTCTTCCAAAATACTCATAAGGTATAGAGAACAGGAGAAAGAAAGCGTCAGTCTTGATGTTTTGATACTTGATACACTTTTCTGAATTTCCACAATTGTCTAAATGCTTTACCCAGTAATGGATCATTGCTTCCTTGGGGCTCTTCCACTCCAGTGAACTGATAGTATGAGGCCTGATATGATGGAAAAGTCCAGGCAATTGGCACTGAGCCAGGGCATTTCTTCACAAAAGCTGTTGTGATCCTGTCTGTTGTCATGGGGACACCACTTATTTTCTTAGGATACATTTTTGGGCAACATACAGTGTAAGCAGGTATAGCTTTAGATAGTTTAAATTGAAAACAGGCTGAATACAAAGCTACTTTCACTTGCTTTGCTCAGCAGCCTAAGGCATTATTTATTTTTCCTTAGTACAAGCTCTGGGCAAAAACTATCTATGATTGTGACTCAAAATCTGGAGACTAAACAATTACTTCAGTAAAGACTTCAATGTGGCATTTGACACACTGCAAATTGCCCAGCATATGTAATCTTATTAACTCAAGTAGGAAGATGAGATGAGACCCTTTTATGTTTAGAATCAACAAACACTGCACACTAAACCTCGCTTATCTCAGACAGCTAACTAAATAGGCACTGAGAACTGAGTCTGGTTGGTTACTTGACTCGCCAAAGTAAATACAGATAATGCCACATGTTCTGAAAATGCCAGAGTGAAATCCTACTGCTGCTTTTTCCAGAGTATCTCTAAAATCTGTTTATTTTTCCTTCTGTAACTCTGGGCTTGTTTGCTTTTCTCTCATCTCATTAAAGTTTTCTTTGTCGCAGTGCTAGCAACCTAACTCCATTTGCTAAATGCATGCAAAATCTTCTATTTCTTCCATGTTTTCCACCTCTTAAGTGAAATGGAGACCCTCTTCCAGGATGAGCTCTGATATGGTACAGAAAATACTGTAGTAAACAAATACCAACAAATTTACAATGTCAGGCATACAGAACTTAGGACACTCTCAGTTGTTATTCCCTATGCAAGCTTTCTTCAGTGCCACTGTGCATATTTGTTGTGATGCAGTCTTTAATTAAGTGTGTGCTCACATAATACTTTTTTCAAAACTTGGTAATATGCATTTAATAAGGATTCTAATGCATAATCTCCTAAGGATTTCAAAATCATATGTTGTTAACTATATGATTATAGTCCACTTTGGCTAAGGACAGAACTGATACCAATGCAAAATTGCCTGTATGCGGACAAGCCCTAGAAGGAGATGGCACATCTCTGCTTCAGTTGTTGATTCCAATCTTATCTTGGTCCTATACCAATCCAGAGCTCTTAAAGATTCTTTTGGGATGCATCTTATGCAACTGTTTCCCGCCTCAATACAATTCCTGGTCTTGTAGTTTTTACAATTGATATTTGCAGGTTTCAGAAGTTAAAATGAGCCCTTGGAGTCACTCTCATTTTTAGCAATGTTGTTGTCCTGTGAAGAGCAAATACTTGTAGAAGTCAATCTTAAGTGGTGCTGCCCATTCTACTTTAAGAGAACTCCAACCCCAATAAATCAAAATAAAGCAAATATTGTGAATACTTTGGGTGATACACTTCATTGTTATATTAGTGGTTTTAGTAGGCAAATGGCACCTACATCACTAGGGAAAGTATTGAGGATCATAGAATTATAATTCCGGTTGGAAGGGACCTCCAGAGGTCATCCATGCCAACTCTTTCCTCAAAACAGGTCTAAGTAGATCAGGCTGTCCAAAGCTATGTCTGGTCACTATCCTCAGGGCAGTGAAGATTGTGGATTGCTCCAGAACATCTGGGACACCCCAGGCCTGCTGGAGAGTTACATGTGAGTGGAAACACAGGATAGAAGGATAAAACACAGTTAAATATAGGAAAGACTATGCTGCAGTTCGCTCTGGGAAGAAAAAACAATAAACCCTGTACAAATTAAAAAAGTGGGGGACGGGAAACTGGAGATTTTCAAGTACTGAGCTGACAGAATGTGAACGTGAACTCCGTAGGTTGCAAATCTTTGCCAAGGAATTTCGTATCTTTCCCAGAAAACTTACCTCTAAGATGCTGCTGCGAGCTGTAGGCATTTATTCTGGAAAGACCCCACAGTGTTTCTAATGCGTTTTATTGCATGTGGTGTGCATCTCCCATGGTGTGATGTAATGTAACATGGCATGTGGTGTTATAAATAGAACGACGAGATCTTGCAAAAACCTGCCTGGCAGGCAAACTCACTGTCTCTCCTTTTGAAAGGCTTCCTGAGCTCTCCACTATTCTCCCTTCTTTTGCCAAGAGGTATCTTCTGTGCTGGCACGCTTGTGTTGATGTTCCCAGGGAGCAGTTGGGACACAATGGCTTTTTCTCCCAAATTTCTTTTGTTTGTCAGCAGCACAGCAAAGAATTAATGGGGGCAGTGCCCTGCTGCTTTCCGTTTCTGTCTCTCCATTCATCTGTATCTATGCATTTCTAATTTGCTCGGTGCTATGGGCAAGGTGCTATGGGCAAGGTGCTAATTTTAGCCTTGTGTAATTACTCTGTCACTGGGGTTAATGTATGTGTACAGTATAGCTCCAGTCAGAATCTGGCCTTATGTTGTCTTAATATTTTTGGCTTTTTTCTTTTTCTTTCCCCTCCTTGTAAATTCAACCTCTGTGGCCTTAACAGCAACACTACTATTAAAATAATATTCAGAAAACGTTTGAAAATGTGCTGTGGAGTTGGAATTACCAACATGACATGGGAGAAATTCCCTGGGCTTTCTGGCAGTGATGCTGGACTGCAGTTTTATGGTCCCCAGCTTGCTCTGTGCTCTCTGGAAGCATGCTGGGTTACTATATTTATACCTATCAGTTAAGAATACTGCTTTATCAGCATTTATTTCTAGAATTGTTTGGGTTTCCAGGCAGCCTTCTCCTCTGAGTGTCTAACCAAGAATTGTTCCTTTTTGTTGCATCTTGTGTAAGTGTTGAAGGTCATAGCAATTGCCTGCTAATAGTCATTAGTCTAATGATTCAGCTATAAAACTGGACTTACCAGGACTCCCTCTTACGTTTATAGTTCTATGTTCTAGTGTGTGACAAAACATACAGAAAGGGAGTTAAATTTATTTTTCACTAGCAATTTTTAGTAGTTTTATCTTCAATTTTCTTACAGACTAAAATGATATATTTCTGAAACTATGTTGAAAGAAGCATTAATGGACAATGGAGTGATTTACTTGTGTTGCCTCAAATACTTTGATATATCTGTGAAGATACTGTACCATATATGCCTGAAAATTTGACATGGTGTGATTTCTTATTGCAAAGCTCGTTACTTCTGTTGACTTAAACAGACTTTTTTCAACAAATGTCTTCCTGAAGTTTTAAATTAGTTTGAGACAGCTGTTGGCAAGTCCATACAAGAAGACAGCAGTTTTGTGTCATTCAGTGTCCTTTGGTTGAGCCACACAAGGAGAAGTGTGCATGCAGAAGTGACTGAGATATTTTACAGGAGAGAGGTTGCAACAGGCTTCACATAGTTCCTGAAGGGTGAGGAGGAACAGTCAAATGTAGCCAACAAATAATTAGTTTGTTTAATCACTACTCACTGACAGTAAGTCCATACAAAAGAAAACATTATCCAGGGAAAATGTTAGCACATGAATGCAGTGAGTTGAAACTCCACACACTGTTTGGCTCAGTAATTTAGGCAAAACCAAAACAGATTCAGCCTAAAGCAACATAACTGTTGTTAAATTTCACAACTCATGAAACATTTGAAATGCTATAGTGTTACAAATTAAAAGCACATTTATATGCATGATTGGATACATATCAAGGGATAGTTTTTAGGAAAGTTTTTTTTCTTTACTCTTTCCAGCTACACAGAAACATGATCCTTCATTAAACTTTATCTTGTGTTGTGTCACCCTGCCTCTAGTTTTGTGTATCTCGCATCCCCATTTGGATCTGCTGCATGGAGTGTTATTTTCTTGTTACTTTAAGGACTGTTCTTTGTATCTGAAAGTCTTTTCCTCTCTTAATTTATTCTCCTCCAGCTGCAAGGACTTATTTCTACCTGCAGTACAGAAAAGAAGCCAGACTAAGCAATGAAAGCAAATGTTGCTCTTCTTTCCATCACAGAACATTTTTCTTCTAGATCTAAACATGTGCTCCTCATCAGAAACAAATGAATCTAGTATGGGCTGCAATCCAAAGGATATACAACAAACTCTGGACTTCTGCAACTATTTAGTTGATAGCCAGGAATTAAGATAAATAAACCTTCCAATACTCCTTGAGGAGCAGAACCAAATGCTACAACAGAGGAGAATGGACTCAAAACATTTTTGGTCTCAAATTTCCCTCATTTGAAACAAAAATGCATGATAAACAATAGAAGTACCGGAAGAAACTGCAGTTTTTTATAAAACCTTCAAAACCTCTTTAGTTTCTTTCGGTGTCTTGTCTTTCATTGCTGATGGAAAAGCATGAAGGCAGGGCTAAAGGAGCTAAGTGGATACTATGGGATTTTGGAATCCTTAATATTTATTTAAACTGCATTTTAAATATGTAACCACATTGAAGCCTGGATAGAGCAATGCGATAGAATCTGAAATTAAACATGGCTTTAATAACCTCCTGGTGTTAAGGAATACTTCCTAGAATAATTTGAATAAGTTTTGTAAAATTATCCAAGGCTTATTTTTGTTAATTGCCTTGTAATGGGACATACAGAGCAGCAGAAATCCTTAAGAGAAAGGTGAAGAGAAACTAGTTCCCCCTGAACTCTTCTCACCTTTAACTGAATCCACTGGCAGGAGGTGTCTGAAGTGTCTTAAGGTGTCTCCAAGTTCTCATATTTTCTTATCTCCACCATCACTTGCCTTTAATCACATGAGAAGTTGGTACTGGAAAGAAAAGATGATGCGTCTGCAGCTGGTGCAATGTTTTTGCATCAGTCAACTATCTAGTAAACATTGTTTAAAACAAATCCTAATGAAACAGCTTTTGCATCTTAAAAACCAACTAAAGATTACACACCCAAACCCCCTAACAAAACAAAGAAAACCAAACAACACCTCTCCCTACCCCGAACTTTTTCTGGTGCATTCCTAGATCTGTTCTACCATGGCACTCAAGAAGGATTCCCTTTTACTGAAAACCTAAGATTAGGAACTTCACAGCACACTTTTTTTTTTTGTGGCAAAGAGTGAGGTATTCCTTATGCTACATTTTCCCACTTCTAACATTGTCTGGCTGCAGCAGGAGCCATCCTTTCCTGCAGTGAAGTGGCTCAATAACCCCTTTGTGAATGCTGAAGAACTGCAGATGAATATAGGGAAGGAATTAACTTCAGAGCAAATGGTGTGTCTATGTTGTCAGACTCTTCAATGTGTAGAGAGTTTCCCACAGGAAAAAACAATCACACAGTCAGGAAAAGTAAACAAAAGAACTCTAGGATGCTGTTAGGGAGCAGTTATTTTATGGTTTTTGCCTCTGAGTCACTGAGATAGTCAGAAGTTCTGATCCGCAAAGAAATGTGCTATGGAAAGTGGGTTGAAGGCCGCAATACAAGAAATGTAATGTGCTTTGGTCACACAGTGACAACAGCAGTGGCAACTGCTGCAGGGACTCAGTATACCTGTTTTCAGTGGTGCTTTTTGAGATGTGAAACCTGACTGCCTCTATCTTCATGATGATTTGCCTATGTAGTCTTTGGGTGTGTTTTTTGTCTTCCTCTATTAACAAAACTTAAAAAAAAGCAAGGAGGAAAAAAAAGTTTCCATACATGATCATTGCAGTGAATGTTAAGGATACATCCCACACCTTACTACAGCAAATGTGGTCAGTATCCTTAAAGTAAGCGGTGAAAAAAAAAAAGGTTTTTCCATTTGTTAAACCATAGTGCACACTGCAGCTGTGCAATGAAATTTATTCCTCATGAAGCTTGTTTGAGAGCTGCACTGTGGAATTTGTGTGCAATTCTTCCACAGTTGTCTTTGAGCTTAACAGTCTCCCAGTGCAGCTGAACTAAGTGTGCAGTAGACTTTCCTTTGCCCATGTTTATCTTGAATATTGGAACAGCTGAGATATGAGTTTATGTATCTTTCTCTCAGTAAGCAACGAGATGAATTGAAGAGAGTCTCTCTGCTCCAACCTTCTTCTGTACGTGCCAAGTTTGTCCATGGTAGAAGTCAGTCTCCGAGTATCTTTGCAGACCTGTTGTAACCAGACAAGCTATGTTCAAAATAACTGAAGTCAGAATAATCTTTCTGTCAAGATTTTTGGGTGCAATTCAATGAAACATAAATTAGTTTCTTTTTTTTAATACTCACTTGAATTCCTAAAGCTTGTTACTAAATGAGGAGTTGGTTTATTATCCTACAGATTCCTGATAGATAATAATAATAATTAGCTTTTCTCACCACCGAGAATCAATTCAATAAGCTATTCTCGAGACCTATCCCACGAAAGATAGGTGTTTAAAAGTGTTCTCTCAGAGTAATTATTTTTCTGTGTTATCTGGAGAGAGAAGTAGACTTACATCCCAGAAACAATTGCAGTCTGCTAAAATTGGCCACTTTCACAAAAACAAATTAATTTTTTTCCCTGTTTTGTACCCAAGAGCTCAATTTTGATATGGAAACTATCTTGTGTTACAGTGATATGGAGTCAAACTTATCAAAATATATTTTCTGGTCATTCATCATTGTATTATATGGTCTTGACTTCATTCTCCCTTGCCCCCCTCCCAGCCAAAACATGTCCTGCCTACTCATTTTCTTAGGCTTTGGATTTTGTGGTGGTTTTTTTTTTTCTTCTTGGTTTTGTTTGGGTTATTTTGTTTGCTTGTTATAGCACTCTCACCAAATTTGGATGAAAGATCTTTAATTTTCCCGCTTTTCATATCTGAGGTTTCTCCTGTGTCTGAAACATCCCCTTAGGGCTGATGGTACTGCTCAAGGGTGTTGGGCTTTTGATGGTAATCTCAACACTATGGTTTACATCTGAACAGAAAGCCAGCCTGCTGGAGGATGGTGGCTGATTTTCTCAATAATAATGCCTGCTCCTGGTTTATAAAATGAGCCAGCTGTTGTGCTCATGACCAGTAATGTCGGGACTGTGCTCTCTGCGGGCTCCTTGACTCCTTTGCTGTTTTTAAGTATGGGAGAACAAACACTGATGTGAATATCATAAATGTTTTGTTCAAAGGGAGATCATACCAACACTGGGCTAAATGCGAAGTTTCTTTTTTGTCCCTAAACCCCTAAGATGTATAGGGCCCTTGTTTTGATCTGCACGAATGGTAACTTTGAATAGAATGGTTAATGCCTTATTACTGCTTGGAATTACAAAACCAAGTACAATAAAAGTTCAAATGGCAGCTTCATCTATTATGTATGAGTGCAACTCAGAACACAAACAAGTTTTCAGGCTTTGATCACAAGAGACCAAGGAGTGGTTAAAAACAGTAGAGAAGAACACAATTCATTTAGATTCTTCAACTCTAGTCGAAACCATCTTGACAACCACAGCAGAGGGAAAATGAAGCATTTACTTCAAAGATGGGGGGAGGTGGGTGAAGCTAGAGATAAAGTTGTTAAAAAACCTTTAATAAGGATACCTCTTCTGTTAACGAAGTAATGAAGTTTCCTGCTCCTGCACTTGTAACTATGTGCTGTTGACAGATGTAATCCTTTAAAAAAAAATAGAATTGACACGAATGCCCATAAATGTAAGTGCCAGATAATGATTGTACTTGGTTCTTTTGACACCTTTTCTGTTCTCAAATATTTTTCTCCTGAAATGTTTGTCATGGCAGTTAATAATTTACATTTATTATATAGCTAAAGACTTCACTCAAGGCTGATGTTACATTAGGCAATGCAGCAATATAGAATAGACAATCATCTCTACTGAGTTTATTCTCAGAAAAGCCAAGGCAGACTAATAAAAACAGGCAACAAATAGAAAATGATACAAATGAATTTCTATTTGAAGCACAGCTTGTGCCAGGGAAAGAATAAAGTGTTCTTCTAAAGTATTTATTTCCTTCTTCAGTAACTGTTAAGGGAATAGCTTTCATGTGTGCAACAGTCAGGGATTTTCTTCTAGATATAACTCAAGTAAAAATTGCAGGGGGTTTTTCCATGCCTAAATCACATTGTTTAACTCTATGTTAAATGTAGTTAAATGCTGTCTTGCATTCCCATTTAGAAATATTAACTAGAGACTGATTGGACTTGTTTTAAAAATAATATCCTAGAATATCTGTGCTCAACAAGTGTTGTTCAGAGGTCCTGAGTTCCAGTGAATTTGCTCTGCTCTTTGAAGAGAGATACGGCACTGACTTTAGTAGAAAGGAAGATGGTCCAAATGGACTAATAAATTGGGACAAGTGGATTGCAAAACCAATTCTTGATTTCATTTACCACAGTATGCCTGCAGCACATATGGACACTAGTGGAATTAATCTGGCAAGGCAGAATCCAGTTGCTCTATTAATTTTTTTCTACTTTTAATATAGATGCTGCATCTGCAACGAAAATGGTGAGTCTGACTGAATTTCCAATCTTGGTGCAAAGATGAAATTTATAGGTCTATAGAAGAACCTTCTGAAGGACCGAGTGGTAGGAAAGGTATATATTAATACTGGCATGGCTTATTATGGATATAGCTCGGGAAGGCTTCCAGTTTCAGCTGTACAAAGTAGGCAGATTACAATCCAATGACGTGTTGTACAGGGTGGGTGGAAATTTGGCTTACTTTTAAATTAATGAAAATACAGTCAGTATAGAAGAGATTTTGACGGATCTGTTCTGATGGGATGTGTTTTTATAATAACTGAGCTATATTAGTAAGGTATATGTTTCTTGCTCAGGCGTGGGCAGAATCCTTTTTTTGCCCATTAAGCCCTACTGAGTTGACTTGTGATGTGGAGTCCAGCGAACTATGTGGCATTTGATGTCTAGGAAATTCTGGGAAAAATTCATCTAAGAAAAGATCTTCTAGGGTAGAATGGAGTTATTAAATGATGCTCAGGCCAGGCTCTGAAGTACGGTGAAATATACTTCACCATAAGTGAAGTGCAAAAAAAGTCTGTGTCCACAGAATCTTCTACTACCAAAATGCTTGAATTCTATGCTTGTGCTTCCTTGACTGCAATATACTTTATTTGATCCATTACATGTTCTTGTAGAAACTTTCTAGGTAAAACCAAACAGCCATTATCCAGCTGAATGAGCTTGCCTAGACCAGTAAGAAAGGACAGAAGCTGCCAGCTATTAGCTGGGAAACTTTCACTTGCGAAGTGGAAACATGGACTTACAAATATGACTTGAGAGCATTTTTATCTTCTCTATTCTTACTAAACTACTAAGTTGTAAGGTATGTGGTGGCCCTGTTTTTCCTCAGGTTTTCTCCTCTAGTAAGTACTTCTACATGTTTTTGAAGATGTAACAGCTAAGCAGATAGACAAATTAATAGCAAAATCTTTTATTTTTATTTAGAAATAAATTAGTGACTTAGGTGATTTTTGCAATTCACAGTTTCAAGTATAACTTGTTTCTGTCAGATTAGTAGAGGGCCATATTCACTGGTTCATGTTATATCAGTGGGTGTAGATTGCCCAGGATGCCCTACCCACATGTTATACATACTTACCAATTTATTCCTATTGCATAAACTATTCATATCTATGGTGAATAATCAAGATCCTGACAGCTACTAAAATCTTCGTTGATTTGTTTTGTTTTATGTTATGATAGTTACATGGGTGACATTCAGTGCACTGAACTTGATCTGTGATCCCAGTATCAGATCTTTGACAAAAACAAGGTGGCCCTTTATCATGATGCTAGCTCGTGCATAACAGTCCTTTTGTCTCCAGCAGATCCCTGCTTCTAACTTTTGTCTTCATACCCATCTGATGTTTGCTGAGCAATCAAGTGGTGTGTTCTCCAAATCTTTTCACAATTATTTTTCTTTGTTGATGCTCTCTGAGAGCTTTTGTAGAGGAAATGTGTAAATGTTCTGGATCAACATTTGTTTTATACTGCCTCAAACTCTGCTTTATATAAAGGCCTATTTTTACACAGGGCTCTACTGTTAGTACACATGCTGTTTTAGCTAGTCTTACACTCCTGAATTTTTCATGAAGTGCAAAGTTAACATTCAAAACCTTATTGTAAAGCACAAAAAGACCCAGTGAGTCAAACAAATTGAGTCACCTGTTGAATACACCCAGCTCTCTGACTATTTTGCTGGTGCTGGACTTGTCATAGTACAAATATAAGTGGATGAATTGATATGGTACGTCTGAAATTGCTTTTCGTCTAAAGAATATTGCTCTGGGGCTTTTATGCATGTCTGATCTCATCAGGTCCAGGGGATATGTAAGTATCTTGGCTATTATGCCATTTATGACGCTATTTGTTGATTTCTAGTAGAAGTAAGAGGGGTATCAAGTGTGACTATATCCACTGTGGGGAAGTGTTCTAACTTTAAATCTGTATTTCAGTGCAATTACAACAATAAAATTGTTAGGAAAAAAATAAATGCTGTGATGTTTCACTAACCCGGAAAGGTCATAGACTAATAGTTTGTTTTCAAGCATTAATAAATAAGTACATGAATCCTGAAGGGATCACATAGTTATTCATAATTAGTCCTATAGTATAATGCATATGATTTAAGAAAACATAGACATACAATCTACCGTTAGGTGAAAATGGAAACAACGGTACGAACCAACCCAAGGTTCTAAAATCCTTTCTTGAAAATGTAAAATTTTCATGCTATCCCTGTCCAGGAAAGAACTTTTTAAATTACTATTGCATTTTATGGATTTGTGAAAAGAAGGCACAGAGACTGTAAATCTTGCTCAGGGTCATAGATAGAGCAAACATTAGAGCTTGGAAGTTCCTATTTCTCATTTCTGTGTTTATAAAATGAAGATATCTACATCAAATAAGCTTTGCATTCAGTTTCTTTTTCTTTCAGAACCTTATCCAATCCCCTCTTTCTTATCTCCTGTTAATTTGGGTTTTTTTGTAGATAAGGGGATCTGTTCTCAGTGTATCTTTCTTTCCTGCTAATAGGATATTGGTAAGATACTGTCTCCGATATTGCCCTGCTTTCATGCTTGACACTTTGTTCCACAGTGGCTACCCAGAACACGTGTCAGTTAAATAAGACTTCAGCTCTTGCCTAGTTATCGCTCTGATCAGATTTTGATGGAGAGGTCATTAGCAATTGTGTTCACAGTCTCCAGATGTACCTGTACTCTTCTTGACCTATGAATCTGGGATATCTCTGAAATATTTATCTGGATTCAGTAAGAAATCTTATGTAGGTATCATTCTTTCAATATATCCTTATTGCAAGCTCTAAAAAATATCTTGAAAATATGTGTGATAAGCTATGAAACATTCTCCTAGAATAAGAATGTTTATGTGAAGGGAAAGAATATTAAAAAGGAAAAACTCAGTGACCAATTCATACACTTTGAGATGTGCTGGGAATTTTTAGGAGGTATATTGACAGTGTATTCCAGTAGGTTTTCTGTTATAAGTTAGGAAGGCAGAATGACCAGTGTTTACACTGGGTCTTTTTTTTTCTTTAAGAAATTCTCATGTTACTCTTAGCTGGATTGCTAAAGGTGTTTTCTAAGGAGGTCAGCTAATGAAGCTGGCATGGGCAGCCAGTTTCACAAATGCCTTAATGTGAGGCTTACTCTGAATTTTCCCAGGATGTCTACTTTACTACTACAGAAGTCTACTTTACATGTATGGTGTGCCAGTGGACTCAACTCCAACATAAGTGAGTGGTGGTGGTGGCTCCAGGTAACCTGGAAAATGCTAAAGTTGGAACAGAATTTTCTGATATTACTTTGCTTAGGATTTGGCACTTACATAGGGTTTCTTCCCAAGGAATATAAAATTAACTCAGTGGACAGAAAAGACACAGAAAGTTTGAATAGCAAAAGATGCAAAGGAGTGATGATTGTGGGCTGTCAGTGGAATCTGCACCATTACTATGAAAAAAATCAAATGAAAATTAGTATTTTGACCTCTGAAGTCACAGAAACTAAGATTCATTTAATTCAAATTTTATATTCTTGTGTTAAGATAATCACCTCGACTCCTAGAGCTGGTGGAGAGAGAAACTTGACCCTGATAAAGGCTGTGAAATGCTCCCAGAGGAGCTTATCATTCAGAGTTCAGTTTTGGGGAAGCCTATGCGATTAGTCTTTAAACTGTGGAATGCATCCTGCCCCAGATTTCAGTTGTTAGTCAAACTCAAGCTTGATCTTCTACATGAGGTACCCTTATACTGAAGGCTGAGGGGGGATTTACTCTAAGGCAAAGACTCAGATTCCCCACAGCGCTGTGGGTTGGAGGACATGCTTAGCGTGGGTGGTGGAGAGAAGTGGTGCTTTGTGTAGCCTCTCTGTTCCATCACGACTGTCTGTCAAACCTGATGGCCAGAGTGCTCCCTGCCAGGCAGTACAATGATGCATCTGTTAATCACCTGGGTGAGACCTGGTGATGGTCAGGCATGGTGGAGTGAATCATGGTGGAAGTCAGACATGTACACAAAGGTGAAAAAACCCAAGTAATTGGGAGAGTTTTAAAATAATCATTTAACTGATTACAGCTTAAGGTGTAAAGCTGCAAATGCTTTTGAAGGAAATTAAAGAAGTTGGGGAGGGTAAAAAATATCAAATTACCAGTATGAGAAATGATTATGTTTATACCTTGCTGAGCTTCCAAGCATACCCTGTGGGAGCTAGATGTTTAGAGCCCTGAGCAAGCTCTTTCTCAGCTAGGTTCTTATGTACTAAAAAATAAAAAAAATAAAAGAACACCACAACTATCTTCCCTGAGCCAAAGCTTCTCAGTGTTTGCTAAACAGCACAGATGGAGAAGTTGCCACGGGGACTTGAACTGAAGAAGGTAAAGGGATGGAGGGCAGGAGCAAAGTCTTGATTGCTTGAGCGATTTGCTGCAAAACTTGTTCTTTTGATTGAAAATGAATGAACGTTTCTACCTCTGTCATCTTAAAAATTTTTGTTAATTTTCCCCACTTATTTTGGCTGCTCTGGTGCAATTCTTCCCACTAGCTTCAGATATGTGTATCACAAGCCTCATCTTAGCCTGTCACCCAAAGCTTCTGCAAAGTCCATGGAAACAGGCACTTACCTGCTCTGCTTTGCATCTCTGCCTAAAGGTGAGATGAGCTGTGTCCTAGCACTGCCCGTTTCACATCCTTGACTGCTGTGGGAGCCCAGATGTCCATTATCCATGTCCCACTCAGAATAGTTTCAGCCTTTATTTGGATAGCTTAGTAATTTGGCCCAGATAAAGTAGTCCTTTTAAGAAGGTGTATATCTATGTTAAAACAATGTCACAGGCTGGAGTTTTGCAACCTTTCCTTTAACTTCTCTTCAATTCTGTGTCTAATCTAGGTTGTAGACTCCTATTTTTACTATCTAAGTATCATGAAGGCCTTGTGGTGTGTTAATAAATAGCTCTAATTCTTGCTGGGCACAAGCCTGCTTTTCCACACAGCTTTAAAGTCACTGTTGAAGGCATGGCAATATACAGTGGTATTGCCACTTTTTCAGATCAAATATCTTCACATTTTAGGCAAAAGGCTGCATATTGAATGCCTACAGGAACTGTGCTGGTGTTACAAGTGACCTTGAGCAGCTGGTGTGAGAGATTTTGGCAGAAGCTTTGCTCAACCTTTGTGGCCGTAGGCTGGGGATGCTCAGTCCAGATGGAGTCTGCAAACCATTCAGGTGCCAAATTCAAATAAGCTTTTAGTGGTCATGTGTAATATAGGACTTTTCTCAGTATGGAAACTGAGGAAACCTTGGCAGTTTTTCCTGGAAACCGGAAAATTCAATACTCTTCCAAAACCAAACTCCTCCTTAAAAGTGAGCAAACTTTTTTTGAGAAAGCAGAACTTCTGAATGTGGTGCCTTGAAGGATTTTTTTTTTTTTTTTTTTTTTAACATGGACAACAGAACAGTTATATGATCTTGCTTGGAATCTTCCAAAATTCAGCCTGAGGCAGACACCCATCAGGAAATTTCCACAGCCCAAATAGACTCACAAAGCAGGTTCTACAAAGGGATGTTTGAGATATAGGCAGCACAACCTATACTATAGTGATACTGCCTCTGGACATGCATGGCTCATCATTACGAAGTTTTCATAGATTACATGAGAGCCATTCTTGAGTTTCATTCTGCATGATGCAGGTTCACAAACAGAAAATAGGGCTTTTTGTCCTTTTTTCTATACACACATGACTGTTGAGCTACTTTCTTTTTGCTGTAAGGATGTTTGGTTTTGTACGTGCGGTAACGTGGATAGTGGAACTGTGATTACATAGACCCTGCAGGCAGCTAGCCCAGTGTAAGAGGATTTGTGAATGCCAGTGATGCTAACGAAGTTTGAGTCATGATGAAGCTCCTCTGTTAGGCTGGAGTGTGAGTTTTCTCATTGGGATATTGCTCCGAGGACAAGAATATGCAGTGCAGGATTCAATGTAATCAAAACCGGAGGCTTCTCAGGGTCTCTTTAAGGGAGTGTGCTTACAAATGAGGAACAGGGAGACCTTGTCTCTCAGGCCAGGATCTTATCCCTTCTCTGCCACAAAACATCTTTCTTGAAGCAAATATATGCATTGTAAATGTCTCTTTTTTTTTTTTTTTTTTTTTTCCTTTCTTTGCATACAATTGTACCTATTTCCTGCACTCAGGGGACAATGATCTGCTTGAAAATTACATGGCTGCTCAGGAGAGTCAGTCAGACTGCAGGGAAATGACGATGAGGTCTAGAAGGAAGGGGTATGTTTTTCTAGCTATATAATTACCAAATCTAGCTTCTAGCAAAAATAGCAAGTAACAGCTTGAGGAGTGATCTGCCTTCATGATCACTAAGTGCAAGTCCAAGCACTGTGCACACTCTCAGGCATGGGCTGGCCCTGCATTTCTCCAGGCATTTCTGGTGATGCTGTGTGCTTGGGAGCCCTGCTCTAATGGTACCCAAGGCAGTGCTTACAGATCTGTGGCATCCAGTCCCAAAGGATGTCTCAAGGGCCTCCCTTGCATTCAGCACAGTCTCAATGTGACCAGTGTTCACTTCAAGAGAAGTGCTCCAAAATAATTTATTCATTGATTCTTCACCCTCTCACTGATTCATTTCAAATTTTGCCAGAATTATTTTACTGGTCTGGTTTTTGTTTTGTTGTTTGTTTGTGGGTTTTGGTGCTTTTTTTTGTTTTTGTTTTTGTTTGGTTTTTTTTTACCCAAAACCAAATCAGTCTTTATCTACTGTTTGGTTGCCTCTGGGGTGGTATTGGCACCTGAATATAAACAATCTCACATGTCCTGGAGGCAGTTTTGTGGTATATGTCACCCCATTAAACAGTCTACAACAAGACCAGAAATTTTAAAAAGGCAAATGTAACTGGAAGCAAATATCAGCCTAATTATTTGTGATAACTTCTGTCATGTATTTAAGGCAAGCCCCTGGAATAAGGAGTCTTTTTTTATTTCCCTTCATACTGTTCTTTTGATATTCTTGACCCCTGTGGTCAGAATCGATACACTGAAATCCCATTAAAAACATGGAAAGAAACATGTACTTTACCAGTGATAACATGAATCATTTCCGTCTGTAGATTGACTTTTAAAGATGTTTTCCTTTAGGTTGATAATACCTAAAAATAGCTCAGGTTTTAGAGTAAATCTCACCTGTATGTGCTTATATCCTTCCACACACTGAGGCTTCAGTCTGAAGTAGTAGGTTTTTGGAAGCCTTTTATAAAGAAAAGGAGGCCATGCAGTTTTATTGCCGCTACCTGGCAAAGCATGGTGCCATCAGAGCCTTTTATCAGGAGTTTACAAGTGCAGCATTACAAATGAGTTTGCTGGCCGGGAGCTGACCCCTCACTGTGGAAAGCAGAAAGTAGCTGTATAATTCAAAACATAGAAGTCTGTCCTTCTGGGACTTCCACCTGAAGAAAGACCCTGTCTGAAGAGGGCTTGAAGCAGATAATGGCGTTACATGCAGAACAGCAAGCCCTCCTTGGCCAGCAAAGCTCAATGAACACTCACTTTATCAGAGCGACAAGACCTCCACATCATGCTTGGAAGTTTTACCCTAATGAACTGTGCTTTTCAGCAAGGACTTGCTTTATCATTTAAAAGTCAGCACAGAGCGCTTGCCAGCTGGGGATGGGAAAATGCATCGCTGTATCCACGTAACGGTCTGCCTGCGCTGATAAGCCTTGCTCAAAATCAGGACTTGGCAGCTCAGCAGAGGGCCATGGTGCCGCGGTGATCCAGACCTCTGCTGGCTCAGGCTCCTCTGTGCCAGCTTCGCCGGCCCTGCCATCGCCCTGCCTCGCCAGTGCAGACATGACCTTAGTCCCTTCTTGTGTTACTGGGATGGTGCCAAGTCCTGCCCAGGGCTAGAGGCTTGAGCGAGTAATTAATTTTTCAGTTCACTGGGAGTTCTGAAAAAGTGTGTGTGTGGGGGGAAACATTTGAATTTGGATGGGAACTTTGAAAAAGGGGTTTTATTGTGTTCAGAATGGAGGGAAATGCTGAAATCACAGAATCACAGAATGGTGGGGGTTGGAAGGGACTTCTGAAGATCATCTGGTCCAACCCCCTGGCCAAGGCAGGATCACCTAGGGAGGTTGCACAGGAACGCATCCAATCTGGTTTTGAAGGTCTCCAGAGAAGGAGACTCCACAACCTCTCTGGGCAGCCTGTTGCAGTGCTCCATCACCCTCACAGTAAAGAAGTTTTTCCTCATGTTGAGGTGGAACTTCCCATGCTGCAGTTTATGCCCATTGCTCCTCATTCTATCACTGGGCAAATGAGCAGTAGCTGTAGCAGAAAAGTTTGAAAATGTCAAAATGAAACATGTTGACTCTTTAAAACAGCTGTTGTTTTTAAAGAATTTAAGGAGACAAGTTGAATTGAAAGGTTCTGGGAATGTTAATAAATATATGCTTCTGGTGGGGAAAATATGGGGGTGATAAATATAATCCAGCTCTGATATGCAATTGTAAGAAGAAAGGAAATTATAAACACTAGAGGGGAAACTGGAACAACAAACATCTTTCTGGTACATGATAAAGACATAGGAATAGGAAAAATTAAGACCAGGGAGTCTGAGTAAAAATGGTAGTATCAGGTGTGGGCTAACTGTTAATAGTAATAAAAGCAAACAAAGGGAAACAGTTATTTTAATTTTTCTTTTCACTAACTTTTTACTGATGTAAAGGACTACAGTTAACAGAAAATTGAGAATCAAATCCTTCAAGGGTGGTAGAACCAACATGCAACTGTACCTGTTTGCAGGGCACATATGAGTAAGACACAAGGAATTGGGGTGGGTAAATTCTTTATCCTAGAAAAGGTCATCTAATGCCCATGTAGACCAGGCAGGCTTCTGTGTTTCAAGATTTCATCAAGAATAATTAAAACTGAATTAAAACCTCATCTGGGAATTAGTAGTTCCAGAGGAAAGCTGATTGCGTAGTCTAGTACGCTGGACCCACGTGCTACTACACCTAGGCGTTGTTAAACTGTTGTCACTGGCAAGAAGCAACCTTGATAAAATAATTCCTGTCTGCTTGGAGCCAGCCTGTAGAGGAAGCTTTGCTGTGCTGTCGTGGTTTAACCCCAGTTGGTAACCAAGCACCACGTAGCCGCTTGTCCCCCTGCCCCTCCTGGTGAGCGGGGAGAGAATTGGAAGGGGAAAAGTAAGAAAACTCACAGGTTGAGACAAGAACCATTTAATGATTGAAATAAAATAAGAATAATAAATCGTAATGAAAAGGAAAGCAACAAAAAAGAGAGAAGCAAAACTTGATATAAACAAGTGATGCAACCGCTTGCCACCCACCAACTGATGCTTACCCAATCCCCAGGCAGTGATTGCTGCTCCCTGGCCAACTTCCCTTAGTTTATACATTAAGCGTGATGTCATATGGTATGGAATATCCCTTTGGCCAGTTTGGCTATGCTCCCTCCTAGCTTCTTGCGCACCTCCTCACTGGCAGAGCATGGGAAGCTGAAAAGTCCTTGACTTAGTTGTTGCTAAGCAGTGTTTATACTAAAATATCAGTGTGTTATGTTACTATGTTAAATTCAAAACACAGCACTATACCAACTACTAGGAGGAAAATTAACTCTATCCCGGCCAAAACCAGGACATGCCCTCATAATGTGTGGATTTTGGGCTCCAGTGCAACAGCAGTTACTGATGACTAGCGTCAGAATTCACTCTGTCGTTGTTTTCTCACTAATAAAAAGCATGTAGGTCTGGGGAGAATATGACAGCATCAAGTGATAATAATAATAATTTCTTTCCAACAGCAAGTTGCTTCATTCTAACATTGAGTTTCTTTTTTAAGTAAGTTACTGTTTTCTTAATTTTTTTTCTCCAAAAACTACCCTGAGCTGGTATCTTTCTAAAGCTTTTAAAGGCAGTATGGGTATCCTAACAGAACGGAAAGAAAATGGTTTGGCAGGATCACTTTGGAAGGGAAGGAATAGATGACTTGCTTTTTAAAATTTGTATTTATTTTTAAAGTCTTCCAAAGATACTCTTCTATGTTCAGAGACTTCTGGGCATGATGTATCTGTGTGTCTCTACATTTCTATGAGCTGAACAGTATGTGTGAAACAAGCCTGAGTGTAGCACACCACTGACTGAATGACGTCTGTATAATTCTCCTTGTGTGTGAGGCGGTGATTTCTCATTTCATACATCAGTAGAAATTTGCTGCTGCAAATCTGCGAACACAGATAACCATACTCCACCTTCAACATTCATTAGAGAAAATCACAGAGAATTTAGAAAACTCCTTCCCAGACCAGGCTGTGTAAGATATGAAGTGTTTCTACGCCTTTGCATTCATGGTGGGAACAGCTTTGGATACAACCAAGGTGCTGGCTTAAACCAGCTTCCACATTATTGTTTGTAGACAGACAACAGCCCAGAGAGCCTTGTGGAAGTTCTGCCTTCAGCAAGGATTCTGGGCTGGGACTTGAGCAAGGAATTTGTTTTTATTAACTAGATCTTCATTAGCATCACTTTGGGATTTACAGAATCTAATCTTGCAGAAAGCAAGAGCCGCTTTTATTCACAGTCCTTTTTAGACCACAGCACATGCAATGGTGGCCAACATCTGCTCCTTCCCCAACTCTTGGAGCCTTGTGGTGCTTTACAGCATTATAGTTTCATTGAACTGCATGCTTCTGCCCCAGTCCTGGCACTTCTTATGGGCAGGTGGCAATTGGCAGGCTTTTTGTTCTAGCAACTATCTGTTACATACATTTTGGTATTGCCAGCTGGGCTGTTCCTGGACAGGCACTTTTGTCTGCTTCTTAGAAAAGGTCATGAAGTTATTTTGCTGTTTGCTGCTTTGTGGGATGGATACAGGTCAGAAGCAGTCTGTTCTTCTAGATGATCTCAGTCCAAATAAAGTTTATTTTTTGCATAATCAAAATCTTTGGGTTTGGCTTTGTTTTTAAATTGAGATAAATGATCAGCGCTAATACCTCATACTTTAAGCTGAGTGCCGCTCTATCAGACTGTCCTCTGTCATTGCTCAAGACCAAGGCTGCCCTTAATTTCTTTCTAGCTTTCTCTGACTTGAGCACCAACAGGTCCTGCTACAGTCCAGCTTCAAAATAGCTCTCTCTGGGGCAGTGATGGTACCAGAGGATACCAAAACATGGTATTATAGTCAAGCTTTTTTGTAAGCATCCTTTAATTATTCTTCCCTCTGGCAATGGTTGCTGCTCTGTGTTCTAGTTCTGAATGAATTAGTTTGCCATGCTGGTTTGACTTATTTGAGCTGTCTCTCCTCCAAAACATCAGCGTGTTTCATTCCTAACAATGTAGTTCTGTGTTGGCCCCTTCATCTCATACCGACCAAGACTTCCATTCAGATACTTCTGGCTTATGATAAACAGGGAATAGGGGAGGAGTAAGAAGTTGTTGATTCACACTGTATGAAGTGCGGTTGGCTGCTTCTGGGACTAAGCAATCTGCTGATTGCTTTCTGCCTGGCGTGCCAGGGAGGTCATCTACCTCAAGGTGTGGAGAGCGATGCCCTGCGTCCTTTTGCATGCGTCAGCCTTAAAATCCCTGCAGGAAGGGGCCATGGAGGGGAAGCAGTACCTGCCGGCGGGAACCAGCAAATACCATTATGCCCTAGTGAATAGTTGGGGCTGATAAGACTGTAATGCTTTGCTTTTGGGTTTGTTCCTGGGATTTTTCTGACTGCTTTTGAGAACTAATATCACTTATATTTACCCAGCTGTACAGAGTTACCTTCTGTGCTATGCTTCTTCCATCTATACAATCATAAGATTAAATGACAGGTTGATCTGGGAGCTTTCTGCATTTTGAAGGGTCATATAAACATCCTTAAGAAACCAGTAGTGGTGCTATATTTAATTACAACTCAAAATGCATCTCAACTAATGAAAATGGATGCTTTCAAAAAAATTCTTTTTTTTTCCCTTTCAAAATGGAGCACTTCAGCTATTTTTTAAGTGCATTTGAAATTTAAAGCCCAAACTCTCTCTTATGTCATGAAAGTGCACTGCTTGGAATCCACAATTGGATGTTTTAAAAAGACCTATTTTCTTAATTTAAAAGGGGCGAGGCCACGTGGGGGAGGTGTGCACACAGGAGCCTGGAGAATTATGCATTTCTCTAGTGCTTGCATTGGTTATGTCATTTTGGATGAGGTATTTTCTGCTTCAGTTTCCCCCATCTATCATCAGAGTTAATATTTACTTTATTAAGAAACCTTAACTTAAATTCAGAATCTTAAATTCCTATTATGGTATTGCTTATTGTAAATCAAGTTAATTCACCTAAAAAGACTCATATGCATGCAAAAGATTACGAAAGGACTGCTCACATGGTCCAAATGAAGCACATTAACAATATATCTCCTTTTCCCTGTAGTGTGGTAGAATGCAGAGGCGTTTGCAGGATTAGTACTTTATAATGGAAAAGTACACAGCTTTATATTCTTATGGCAGGAAAGTTTTCACTCTGCTGTACATGATATGGCTCAGAAGGACACCAGGCACTTTGAAAGTCTGTTGAAAGTTAAATGGCTAAAGGGAATGGCAAGAGAATGCAATATTATTACTCAGGAAACAGCCATAAACTCACATGATGCCTTGCAATTAGCAAAAAAAGCCAAACTCTTGCCCTTGAGGGTATGTAAGGTGGGACATCAGTTCATACTGAGGAGAGAGAGAGAGAGATTACTTAGGAAGGTGGGCCAAGGGCTGCTTCACAAAGGAAATGAGAATCTTATGAAATGGGGGTGCCTGTTGCATGCGTGCTTCTTCTGGCTTTAAAGTCTTTTAAGTCTTTAAAGTCTATTAATAGTCTCTGATTCTATGAAGATTTTGTGCTGTTTCTCTTTGTGCTGCTAGAGTCAGCTTTCAGATTTGTGTGCTTGCTAAAATTTCAGTTTGGTATTTTCATTGCTTAGTGGGGTGTTAAACGCTCTGGCCCCCAAAAATCTCACTTGAGTAAAATGAGGGATACTTGGCTTTAAATGTAGAATGTAGGGTTATTTTAGTGAAGTTTCACCTTTTTTGCAGCACAAAAAAACCCCTAACTTTGCAGGTGATGCTGTATGCCATATGAGTGATAGAGGCAAGGAGAACACAAACTCTTCCCTGGCATGAGGTACTCTTTACTGTCCATTTTTATTGTATTACAAAGGAGGGTTTCCTGTGCAGCAGCTGACACATAAGAATTTCCCATAGAGCTGTTGGCAAGTGAAAACACTGCTTGCAGCAGCTGCTCTCCTGCTCTCCTGCCTCCCCAGAGATTCAGCTGTTCACCCTGTCAGCCCAGTTCTCACCCCCACTGAGCTTCGTTATAGAGAAGTTCTTAAGTAAATGACGTGAAAGCAGTAAGCAAGGCAACAAGAAAATAAGTTCTTCTGTTTGATTCTGCCTTGAGTACAAATCTCCATCCCAGGACTGCTTCTGTACATAGGAGTGCCACGTTACAATCATTACTCTGCATTTCCCTGTCTCCCAGTGCCAATTTTGACACTTGCTTGATTTTTTTTTTTTTTTTTTTTTGGTGGTACTACTGTCTTCAGATACTTCTCACTGCAGCAACCAATAGAACTGGGATATTTTAACCCTCTGCTTGGTATACACACGAGAGTATGGGAGGGCTCAGTTTGCGCTGCTGTGCTGACTTGTGCTGCATGGTATCAGTAAATGGCTTAATCTTTCATTCCATTGCTTTAATGGGTTTTTGTTCTATTAGGATATTGGAAAAATAACATTACTTTCAAATACATTTTCCTAATAATAATGGCATTTTGGGTATCATGACTTATTTTGGGGCTGATTTGGCATAATAATTCCTGCAGAATACTGAGAGGTCATTTTGGAAGAAGCTGCCATAAACAGTTGTGATGAAAAAACCCCAACATTAATGGGAATTCACTAAATAAAGTGACTGGAGAAGTCATCTAGTATTTCCATGAAACTGTGGTGAACTTCTAATGTCAGAACTATGCTAAGTTTACTGTTTAAAAGTTTTACCCTGTACATTATAACCCAGTCACTTCCATTTGGCTACAGATTCTTCTTATTCGCATCCTGCTTTGTGCTAGAGAAAGGCTAGTGTTTCTCTTCCTTACAGGATTGGGTAAAATTATTTTTATGGTTTTGACTAAGTCTTACCCACAGTCAGATTTTAATTCTATGAAAGTCACTTTTTGCCACTTTTTAGCATGTTCTTTGCCTTCTAAAATTTTTTTTCAGGGTGCATGTCCATACCTAAGGTTCTATATATATTCTGAAATATTCCTGGGTATTCTGGAATGAGATGACTATGTAGAAAATCACATATTTTCAGTTCATTGTTTTTGATTCAGGACAGGAATAATATTCCAGTTTTCTTCACAAGGACTACTAAGATCTTGCTTTAGGAACTTGTCTGCACCATGCAATTAAGTGGAAAAGTTATTAAAGTATAAATGTAATCAGGGACAACTGTTCTAGAATAGCTCCTCTGTAAATGCTCTTAATGTATCCATGTGGGAGACATTCTGCAGTAGCTACTGTGCCGTGCCCCCTTATTCTCCTTTAATCTGGATTCATTGTCTCTCATACATGAGTCAAAAGTGCAGCTTGTGTATTCAGGCTGAATTGTCTTGGTTTCATTGACTTCCATGCCAGTTTATGCCATCTGAGAAACTTTGAGATATTTCTCTGTAGTGTTAAATAGAAAAGGTATAGAAACAAGATAAAATCCTCAGTTTGGATAGTTGAGGTCTTCAAGTGTCTGACTTCCGAAATGCAAATGTAACGTAGCAACTATATTTCAAAAGCGCTCCTATATTCTTTGAGGGTTGAAGCAGAACTCCCCAAAGCTCTATGATCAGAGCATTGGCTCTTTGAATGGCTTGTAGTCTAGACAGCTCAATCTTGACGTTGTGTGTTGGACTGCCTCCCAAAACTCCTGTGTTGACAAACCTCTCTGGGAATTCTGTAATGCAGTAAGCCTGCATTAAAAGGCTGACAAAAGAGGAAAACCTGGGCATAATCCTGTTCCTTTGTCTTATCTGGCTATCTAGCAGCTACTTGTTACAGCGAGCTCCCTGACTTTTTCCTTTTGGCCTCTGTGGTGTGCATTTGCAAGAGTTTTGTCTTTATGCATCGTGAGCACCTCAGTCTCCAAGGGTGTGTGGTGACAGGAAGCCATTTTGCATTCACCTCTGCTACAGAATAGACACAAGAATACATAACATGCATATGCAAATACTTCTATCTCTTCACTATTTGTGATAACTCTGAACATGAGCCAGCAGTGTGGCCAAGAAGGTCAACAGCGTCCTGGCCTGTATCAGCAATAGCGTAGCCAGCAGGAGTAGGGAAGTGATTGTGCCCCTGTACTCAGCACTGGTGAGGCCGCACCTCGAATCCTGTGTTCAGTTTTGGGACCCTCAGTACAAGAAGGATGTTGAGGTGCTGGAGCGTGTCCAGAGAAGGGCAACGAAGCTGGTGAGGGGTCTGGAGAACAAGTCTTATGAGGAGTGGCTGAAGGAACTGGGGTTGTTCAGTCTGGAGAAGAGGAGGCTGAGGGGAGACCTTATCGCTCTCTACAGCAACCTTAAAGGAGGTTGTGGTGAGGTGGGTGTTGGTCTCTTCTCCCAAGTAACTAGCAATAGGATGAGAGGAAATGGCGTCAAGTTGTGCCAGAGGAGGTTTAGATTGGATATTAGGAAAAATGTCTTTCCTGAGAGAGTGGTCAGGCATTGGAACGGGCTGTCCAGGGAAGTGGTGGAGTCACCATCACTGGAAGTATTCAAAAAATGTGTAGACGTGGGGCTTCAGGATGTGGTTTAGTGGGCATGGTGGTGGTGTGTTGATGGTTGGACTTGGTGACCTTAAAGGTCTTTTCCAGCCTTAACGATTCTGTGATTCCACTGCAACACCTCTCGCCACCCCAAACCTCAGACTGAAAACACTCGTGCTTTCCCATTAAAGGAGGTGGGTGGGGGATCACCCAGTCAGATGGGTAAAGGTCCTAAATCCTGAGTAAAGGACAAAAGATTATGATATGTATTAGAGGAACATAGTTTCAAATACTGGCCAATTAATGCATGAAGGTGTATAAGGTTTAAACCAAATTCAGCATTGTTGACAAGAACACCAAAGACAGCCTGATTTCGAAGCTGACATCTTGATTTAAAGTCAACTTAAGCATGCTTAAAGCCCTCTTGATAGTGCTGCCAGGAGGAAGGCAAATCCTGGAGCTATTCTAAATGTCAACCTTGTGTACTTGTGTTGCTTTAGCTGACAAAAACTTGATGGCCACTTGGAAAATTGACATGATAGAAAACACAGGAAAGGATACAACCAAAGCTCAATTAAACCCACCAAATCGTTCCTGACATGGTTGTTGTCTGTCTTTGTGCTAATACAAAAAAGAAAGGGGGAGGGGAACCTCGGGGGGGGGAAAAAAAAAAAAGGCCTGGCTTTTGTTTTCACTAAACTATGGGTTCATCTGTAACGCTGGAAATAATCCAAGGAGGCAAGGAAGCAGGGCTTTTTGTTCTCAGAAACAAATTATCCGTGAAAAACTTCCAAACTACTTCTCTCTCTGTCCTCCTGTCTGCCTTGCTCCCTTCCCCCCTTCCAAATTGCTCAGTTTTTATCATTTCTCAACTGTCATTGTGTGGAGGTCATTTTAGTGCTGTGGTTTTTTTCCTCTCTTTTGTATGTTCCCTTCAATTTAGAAAGTTCCTTTTGTACAATTTGTACCTCTCAATTGCTTTCAGTCAGAATTAAACACACAGCTTTGTACCTCTAATTTGTCTGGTACAAACACCTCACGCACTTGTCAGAGGGGATTCACTCCTTTGTTAGCTGCATTTATAAAACCGGTCTTGACTCATGCTGGAAGGTTTTGCTGGTCTTTTACCCTTCAGCAGGTTGAAGTCCTGTTTGAAGTATTTTATCTTAAACTACAGGGTTATGCTTATATGTACATGCTAGAAAACCAGAGTGGTAGCACAAATCTTCACCCACAGAAAGTTAAAACCCCATAAAAGTAAGGCAGAGTGTGTTTCTAAGGTTGCCTCTCCTAGTGCTCCCCTGTCCTTCCTAACTGGTCCAGTCCTTGCAGAGGGCTTAGTTCTGTACTTAGACTCCACTGCTCCCCAAAGCCTCTCTGAGTCATGAAGTGAAACAAATTCAGGGCAAATTAACTACAAACTAAAACTATGTTTAACTTACAAATGTAATTTTCAAATAAATTCTGAAATTTGCTATTGAAATGTTGGGGGAAAAATGCCGACCCTCTAATAAAAAGTTAAAGCTCTTGTAGCTCTATAATTTCACGGATGGAAGTGTTTTTGCTGTCTTGTTATGCTCCATTTATTTGTCACCATCTGATTCTTTTTTTTTTCCTCCAATAGTTATGATGTATTAGTCTGTATTGGACACAAGCAGTTAATATAGTTTTTATGTCTCTCTTTCTTTCCTTGTATAACTACCTGCAGAGTAATTTTACAAACAGTATTTTAAAGAATCATTCTTGGATGGTCCAAACAAATTGGGAGGCCTTTATGGGTAAGGCTACCTCCAGTCACATTCTTTTCTTTGCAAGTGGGCAGCTCCCTACCCCAGTTTTGTGTAAGTCTGGGGTTAATGTTTGCCAGTGGTGTAAATCCAATGGTTCAGATCCTATAATGTGAGTATATAGTAAATCGCTCTTCCTGGAGAGTTGAATTTTTTTTTGCTTGCTGAGTATTCCTGCAGCATATAGAAGCTGTAAGCTGGCCCAAGAAGCAGAGCAATGGGGCTACAAAAAGCTGCAGTCAACTACCAGATCCTATTGCTGTTTTGCTAATTTTTGGGGTAGGATTATTCTTGTCTAACTTTTAGCTATTCAAATCTAGTGGTTTAGTCTAACTCAGTATCTAAGTTTTTTCCACAGTCCATGTGGAGAGACTGGCATGTCCAGAGGGCTATTAAGCCCATTGTTTCATACTTCTTTTGGAGGATATGAATTGCTGTCTGCAGGTCACCGTCTGACCAGAGAGTGTGGTGCAACAGCCGCCTTGGTGTAAATGTCTAGATCTTCCAAGACTGAACTTAGGTTACTTCAATCCCATCCCTAACATTTAAATATGCAGTTAGTTAAACAGCTAAGCTGTATTATGAGACTATTTGGTCTACAGCTGTTCTAATTCTTAAACTCCTACACTAAACGTCTGCCATTACTGTATAAAGAAGAAAGGGAACCAGGCTAAATGGATCTGTTGTCTGGTTATTCTTTTGTAAATCTGTCAGGTAAATACCTGCAGTCTTTAGGGAAACAGAATGTATGCCTAGCCATGGAAAAGGGGAGCCTGAAGTGACTTCACATGCTCAGATTTAGCCACAGAAGTCTACCACATGCATAACAAACAACTGGAGAACCCAGCTATGTGCTGAATGATTTAACTGATTTTCTTTTTTCCTGTATCTGCTGTCTGCATGCCTGTGTATAAAGGATGAGACAGAAATATATCCTCTTGTGACCCGTCACATTTGCCTTTTTAAGGTAGAGGAATGATTAAATATTTTGTCCTTGTTTTCAAAAGCCCCTGGATCAAGTTTGACTAGAATAGAATTAATATGTGTTTGAGCTGACTTTGACTCTTACAATGTTAACATATGCTTGTTTTTATCCAGTCTGCCACTAGTATTATTAAAACTTGTGATTACCTCATGCATTGCTGGAAGATGTATTGCATCCTGCATAAATTCCTGAAAATATAGTCTCTTAGAAGTTTGACAGGAAGTGGCCAAATTTTTCAGAAAATCACAAGTATTTTCAGGATTTTTTGATCATCTAAAGGTCATCTGAAGATAGTAGTACAAATATCCCTGTTAAGTCAAAACACCACAGTTGGCTTGAACCATTTCAGTCTTATACAGAGTAATCATTGGAAAAAACAATCTGTTGCCAATGTCCATTGCCCAGATAATGTCACAAAATGAGATGTGCTGAGATAATCTTGGCAGGAGAATCAGGGTGTAAAAGTGGGTCTGTTCACCTTGGCAAGAGGAATGTTCCTCTGTAGCCCCAAATATGATGACTGCAAAGACCCAGACCATGTGAGCTGCATATTAAGCCAAGAAATTTGGAAAAGGATCTTCTCTGTTGCAGCAGGTTTCTGATTCAGCCATGAATGATTGGGAAGTAATTGAAAGCTGTTGCAATCTGCTTGGCCATCTAACACAGATTGAGTTGGGCTGTTTCAGGCAGTTCAAATAAATTTGCCTATGCAACTAAGCCATTGCCACAGAGAACTAGTTGTCTCTGCAATTAATCACTTAGTTTAAATGTTATTCTGGCAAGCTCAGAAACCTGTGATACAAGAACAGGATTCAAGTTGCAACTGAATTGGACTGCACCTCAACCTCACCACTTGCACAAAGGGGTGTTTGGGAATTGGTTTCTGAGAAAACTTTCCCTATCCCCACCCTCCCACTTATGTGAACTGTCAGGAAAATGAGTATGAGGGAGAATACCCCCAAAATGGCCAAAGAACTGGTGTTAATTGGTGCTAAAATATATTTGCTAGTGTGTGTTAATGCAAATTCACAATTGCAAAAGTTTAACTATGTGTTAATGAAAGACCTTGCAAAGAATTTTATTTTAAAGAGGTAGGTTTGTTCCTTTAAACTATGCAGATGAAAGTTTACATTGATAATCTGAAAATGAACATTTTACGTTAAAAACACATAAAAGAATAACAGAACCTTTTGTAGCAATGATGTGCAAGCTCCAAGGGAAAGACTTGGTTATACTATGTGGTGGGTTGACCCTGGCTGGATGCCAGGTGCCCACCAAAGCTGCTCTGTCACTCCCCTCAGCTGGACAGAGGAGAGAAAATAGAATGAAAAGGCTGGTGGGTCGAGATAAGGACAGGGAGACATCAGTCACCAATTACTGTCACGGGCAAAACAGACTTGCTTTGGGGAAATTATTTTAATTTATTGCTAATCAAATCAGAGTGGGATGAAAACTAAAACCAAATTTTAAAAATACCTTCCCTCCTCCCTCTTCTTCCTGGACTCAGCTTTAGTCCCCATTTTCTCTACCGCCCAGCCAGTGGCACAGGGGGATGGGGAATGGGGGTTGTGGTCAGTTCATCACATGTTGTTTCTGCCGCTCCTTCCTCCTCAAGGAGAGGACTCCTTGCACTCTGCCCCTGCTCCAGCCTGGGGTCCTTCCCACAGGAGGCAGTCCTCCATGGACTTCCCACGGGGTCACAGCCTCCTTCGGGCATCCCCCGGCTCCAGCGTGGGGCCCTCCCCGGGTGCGGGTGCAGATCTGCTCCCCCATGGAACTCCATGGCTGCAGGGGCACAACCGTCCTCACCATGGGCTTCCCTTGGGGCTGCTGGGGAACCTCTGCTCCGGCGCCTGGAGCCCTCCTGCCCCTCCTGCTGCTCTGAGCTGGGGGTCTGCAGGGCTGCTGCTCTCACATATTCTCACTCCTCTCTCTGGCTGCAGTTCTGTGTTTTTGTGGTGTTGTTCCTGCCCCCGCTTCTTCACTCTGTTTTGTTATCACAGAGGTGCTGCCACCGTCGCTGGTGGGCTTGGCCTTGGCCAGTGGTGGCTCCATCTTGGAGCCGGCTGGCACTGGCTCTGTCGGACACAGGGGAAGCTTCTAGCAGCTCCTCACAGAAACCACCCCTGCAGCCCCCTGCTACCAAAACCTTGCCACGCAAACCTAGTACATACTAAAAGTAGCCCATAAATACCTGCCTACTTTACCGTTTGCACTTCTGTGGCCCATCATGTTGTACCTTCTTATTCCTTCCTGCTTCACCAGTAGAGTGGCAGTTTTATTGATCTGGTTTTGCAGTGTACAGAGATACTGTATAATAGATATTGTTATTATTTACTAATGGTGATTGTCAGGTGGCCTGGCCACTTGCAAGGTTATGAGTCCATTCTCTGAGTGCAAAACCAACATTTATGACAGTTTAGTTACCAACATCCACATTTATGACCGTGAACTTTGTCTGCAATATATTTTCACTGTGAATGTGATTTAACATGCCATTTATTTTAGAATGAAGAATAAAAATTAGTAATTTGGTTAAATTTATCCTTGACTAACTAATTGGTAATTGGACTTTAGTAGCATTATGATATTTGGTTTATGGACTAATTTATTCCATCCAGTCTCACTGCATCCTTAGAGACCTCAGATGCTATGGTCGTGCCTCTTCCTCCTTCTCCTGCCAGAGTGGCAGATGGAGACATATCATTTAGTATTCTCAAGTAACTTACATAAAGTCTTACTTGTGGGATCAGAGCCTGTTATGTATTTGTTACAAGCCGTTGTGTGTGAAGGTGCGATCATTTTTTCTCCAGAGACAACCTTCTATCAGTACAATGACCGGCGTCCTTTAGCTGCATAAGCTATCTTCTGTGCTTTTTACATTTTAGAAAGACTAGCAGGGCATGGAAAAATCAGGGTGCTGATTGTGACACCCTCTCCCCCCTTTTCTACTGCATAGAAGCCAGGAAAGTCTGGCCAGTTCAATGTCAGCAACGGAAGTGATTTATTTGAAAGTTTTTAAGCTCTCAATCAAAAAGCTTCCCTCATTATTTCCTGTCTTCTACTTCTTCAGTGCTGCTGCTGAAATCCCCCATGACAGGGTTGTCTCTTCAAATAAGAATAGTCCTGTAAAGTCTTCTTTTCCGAATGAAATGGGATTAAAGATAGACTTTCCAGTAAGGACCCTTACTGACAGTCATTTATGCTAAAACTGCTGATTCATTCTGGTTTATTATAGCAATTGTTACACTCAATTTTGGAAGTGTGGTGGCTTCAATATGCACCTGGTATCATTATGGCTGGAATGATCAGTGATGCTCATTCAGGTTTGTGCAGCACCCACTTGGTCTGCTCCCACCTCTGCTCACTGCCACCTTGAGGATCCCATGTAAAATGCATGGCTGATCTGGTCTCCCACATGTTGCAGAGGGAATCTCTGTAGCTGATGAAGGTCTGGTGACTCCACTCTGGGGCATGGGGCTGTAAATACTTGAGACCGTAGTGCAGTGTAGGTAGTTATGAAGTTGCAGTGATCAAGTCTGGAGACAACTAGCTTTGACCGCATTAGCAAGGTACCTTGGGTAAGGTATATGTGGTCACACTGCTTTTGGTCAGTCAGAGTATGGACAGAGCAAGGTCATCTTTACTCACAGTGCAAAGGGAGGCAGATCCTTAATCACTGCAACATTTAGTTCTTGTAGTGCTGAGCTGTAGTGCCTCTAGTGCTTAGCTCCTCTGTGAAAAATGGAAAAGTACATCTCTCTCTCGTACTCTTTCAAAGATGTGACATCTCTGTGGTGCTTAGGAACTTGTGGAGGTGTACAAAAGAACAGGTGAGATGGATTGTGAACTTACATGAAATAGAATTAAAAAAAACCCCACCCACACACTTATTTTCATGTTTTTCCACTTCTTTACCCTTGCCAAAACCAACCCCTTTTATGTATATAAATTTGATCTACATTTCAAAGGCAAGCATCAGTGTCAGATCCTAGAGTTAGTTATTTCCAAATTCCTTACCATTTCATTGAAATGCACAATTACTCTAACTTACATTGCACCTTAATAACCTTCATAACGAAGAATTAAAGTAATAATGCATCAATTGCACTGCTTATTTCTGATAACAGCAACACTTAAAGTGGTAAGGCATCAGTTATGCTGATACATAACCTTTCACACCATCAAAGTAAGTGTTAAATAGGTGTCCTTTTTTAACAGGGTTATCTCATCATGCCACTCAGAAGTTGATCATTAATTGTCTTCAAAGTGTAAGTTAAGACTTCCTGACAGAAAAGGATTTCCAAGGGCCTGAAAAGAGTTGCTAAGTTAGATCCCGCTGGAAGAGCCTGTGTCTCTCTTTCATGATGCTAAACCGAGCCTTTGTGAATGTCCATGGATGTAAACTCAGGCTGTGGTTCAGTCAGAGACCAGCTTTTCTCCTTTGGCTAACTGGGCTTTGTCTTTTATCACTGATTTGCTGTTTGTTTCTGTGGAAATAAAAATTAACAATGTTAACTCAAAATGTTTTCACAAGTTTTCTGTGAACTAGAACCTTAAACTTTTAAAATCAGCCTTGCTTTTATTTTCTTAGTCCCTTAAATCCAGGCAAGAATCTTTCATGCTTAGTTGTGGATTTCAGTCCTCTGCTGTTGTGCTAAAGTGCTACTCTTTCTAATACCCATTCACATATGACTTTGGTGAAGTACATGCTACTAAAAGGCTGCCTTGTTTGTTGACTTTAGGTAAAAGTATGGAAGGTATAAAGCCTCATGATAATGAATAGCTTTTTGCAAATCCCTGTTCTTGCCTGAAAATTCAAGCATCGCAGTGTTCATACATCAGAGGAGGACTTTAGTAAAAAGTGTGAAAAGATTCTAAGGGGGGTTTAGAAGAAAAAAAATAAACACTGAACCCAAAAGTCAAGTAAGAAACCTCAGAACTTTTTGGCAATCTTCTGATTTATTTTGAGTATGGTCCATGAATTTTGAGTGGGTTGGGTTAGCATTGCCTCTCACACAACTATTTTCATTTGCGGAGTTGAGCTGAAACATAGCTCAAGTATTACATATAATATCCTATGTGAAATGAATTAGTCTCATGGGGCCTTCACAGACTTTAATAGTATAGACAAAAACTTACAAAAACTACTTGGTGTTACCATGACTTGATGAATTACCCTATATTAGTTGAGCTACAAAACTTACCAAGGTTCTTCTCCTAGCCTGATGCAGTCACAAGATATGTGGTGGGTTAAGGTTTATTCACAATTAGTGTGCACATAAGATTACGTGCATAGTCAGGTAGCAGCTCAAGTGACAAGTGGTTAAGCAATTAAGCCATCACAATACATTTTATCTGATGAGACAAATATGATGAGACACTCAGATGGGTAGTTACTCAGTTTTAGCTGATGCATTAAGTACCTGTTAGGAAGCAGTAACATCATTATCTGTGATCACTGTCCTTAATTCCACAGAGTAGAGTATATCACCCTTGACCCTCAGTCTGCAACCCTGATCAGCAAGGGCAGCACCTTCTTTCTATACCAAACAAAACTTGAGCTTACTTTTGTGTTAAAAATTTGTTTGTGATGCAGGAAATGAAGAAATCTCAAGCGGTATCATGCTCGATTTTCTCTTATTTCTTATTGCTGCTGTTATGAATTTTTACTGAGATCTCAAGGAAAATAAAATATTACTTTCAAGTGCTGCCTTTTAAAAGTTGCTTCAGAAATATGAAACAAATTGTCAGCAGCCTTTGGAAATGTTCAGTAGGAACTCAGGTCTTGGCTTCTTTCTGTAAAAGTCTGAAGCAAAGTTTGGTGGTTCCCAAGATAGTAAATATCCCTTAATTCTCAGATCCTTGAACTTACCAGTAGTGTGGAAAATGCCTGAGAGTCTGTTTAGGAAACAGGAATTAAAACCACAAGGTATGCTTTGAAATTCAACAGCAAGCACAAAGTCACACAGCAAAGTGAAGTAGTAAACATGATGACTCTGGCTTTCTTGTACAGCATTTTTAGAGCTAATTTGAAGCTGTGCGTTCCCAGTGCAACCAAGGGCTACAAGATCTTAGCCAGCGTATTTTAAATGAGGCCCTTCCAATTGGGATAGTCCCTGTGTTGCACTGAACTGCAAAAAGATTGACTGCATTTGCATCATTAACTTGGAGAGGGCTCAGACAGCCAACTTAATACATATAGTAATAAGAAAACAAAACTCCAAAGTTCTTGCTACTGATCTGATCCCACTATTCCACTGGGGTCATTCCTTATTACTCTGGTTTGATTAATATGAGTTAGATCAGTGCGTGTCCAAAGAACAGAATGGTGTCAGCTTTGGATGATCTTTCTGGTTTGTTCTTTTGTTGGTAAGCTCCAGCTTTGCAAAGCTGACTTGTCTTTTTTGTTGCTTTGTTTGCCCCTGCACGTGGTGTTTTACATGCATGTTAAATCTGGACCAAGAGCTTGTGGGAGATGCTAGGGGGTAGTCACAACCATCCCTTTGCAAAAATTGTTATTCCACAAGAATATCTGGTAACTAATGGTAATGAGAAAATTACCATCTCTCAGAAAAGAGAAAATGTCCTACAGAATATCTTTTCATAAAGACCTCTTAGTAGCTACTATGAAAGCAAAATGACTGAAGTTTCTGCAGAGAAGTGCAGCTTTTATAAATGTGCCACAGGTATGCAATACAGAGGAGCAGGTGCCGTTTACCCATGGTGCAGAGAACGGGCATCTCCTGCGCAATGGGACTGTTGCTGCTGTTGTGAGACTTCACCAGTTAATCAAGACAGCTTTCAGAAGTCATGGGAGAATGGGACCTCTGTGGTGCTGAGCACTGTACAAACATAATGAACGCAGTCTGTATCCCCTTGCTGTTTCTAGTGACAACATACACACACACTTAAAACTATCTTTTCACATGCATAGTACTATATTTGACAACGTGAGAGGAGGTGTTGGGGCTGAATGGTACCTGACATGGTGTGAATAACTGCAAGGCCTTCCACAGCAGTTTTCTTTATGCTCCTCTTGTTCCAGAATGTCCTTTTTTGGGGGGAGATGGAAAGAAGGGAGTTGGAGGTTTCTTTTCTGGAGTTCCTGAAATACTCTGAGGAGTGTTTCAGTCTGCTAAATGCATGTTCCTGTAATTTGAAGCCCAAAGTGTACGTTGGAGGTTGCATGAAAGTACAGTTTCAACACCTGGTGGGAGGTGGCTGAATGACTCTAGGATGGAGGGATCCCAGCTGAGCAGGCTCCTACTCATCCTGCCTGAAGTAACCAGTCCCTGGAGTGAAATAGTCTCAGAACTACATTCCCATTTTGTCTTGGAGGGAAGTAGTTGGTTCACTTCAAAGGAATCCTGGAGTAGATTAATATAATGCAGCAAGATGGTCAGGCAGAAACCTGGGAATGAACAGTGAAGCTATTTTACTTGAGAGAATAGATGCTGTTTATCAGCTTTTCTCTCCATCCCTCTGAGTCTCATACCAGCAGTAAGAACTAAGATAAAATGTAAAATACAAGGAGTTATATCAGCTAATTATTTCTTGACAAATATCTGGAGATTATATTAAGCATACATGAAAAATCAACTCAAAACACGAATGTTTAATGAATGTTCTGATTGTTTGGATATAGGATTGTATGAATGATATTTTAAATTATTTTTAGGTTTTGTTCACCTAATACTGCAACATAATTTGCCTAGTAGATTCCCTGTATTGCACACACTTTTTTTTTGGCTTTACATTCCAGTAGATGTAAACCAGCAACCGTGGACTGTCACTGCGACCTGATCTCCATAAATCTCAAAGGAGACTTTATGAATGATTGGTTCCAGTGTTCTGATGCATTAGGGAGAGTAAGATGTCAAATTTAGCATATCAGTGCTACTTCAGCATGTCAGTTTTACTGTCACTCTCAGCATTACTTGCAGAGAAGCAGGAGAAGTGCAGGAAAGGGAAGTGTGAAGAATATGGCTGAAAAAGATGAAGGGGAAGAGCAGAAAGAAGAGAAAGTCAAGGGAAAACAAAATAGAGGAGTAAAAGTAGCAGAGCGGGGGAAGAGTAGTTGGGAGGTAGCTTCTCTATTGAGCTAGGCAGATGTGGGGACTCTGAAAGCCACAAGTTCATGAGGCTCTAATTCTGTCCCTGGCAGCAAGAGCCTGCTCCACATCACTGATGTACGAGATACTGCAAAAATGTTTATTTAATTGCATGGCCTCAGCATTTTTTAGATGAGGTAATTTATGCAAGGTGGAATCCCAGGTCTCTATTAATACAGGTGCTGGTATCTGTTTCTGTGGTTACAGTTGCAAAGCACAGCCCTCTGCTTTTAAGTTGTTTTGTAAGTATATGAAACTATCACCTTGGGAACAGAAATCTCCTGTGTTTGGGACCCTCCCTGGGGTAATATCTTTCCTTTAAGAACTGTTGAGAAAGAAAGTTCTGCTGTTTTGACAGGAATGGTGGAAAATATGATTTTCTTGCCTGCTGAGAAGGCATATGTGTCATAAATGAGACCTAGTACAGACAAACAGGAGCATGTAATAGGATGTTTGCTCGTTTGCTGAATACTCAGTGTACCTCCTTTTCCCAGGAGTATTTCTCAGTCGAAATCCTCTGGACTCACTCTTGCCTACTGTCATTCCTATTCATATCAAAGGGAGGTGCCATGGTTCATCTGTGCTGTTCCCTTCCATCCAAGGGATGGTATAGAGACATGTTAGGTACATAAGTCTGAATAATTTTGTTCTCAGATTTTGAGAGAAAAGGAACCATAAAATGTACTCATTAATAGAACTGATGACAAAGTGATGAAAAGCTCAGTGAACTGCTAGCATGGTCATAGAGTGCTTTGAGAACTGCATTTTTTTCTCTAAATAATTAGTGTCTATATTTTACATTAATAGGCTTTCCTGTCCCATAACTTTTTCCAGATCAAATTGGCTTCCAAAAGAAAATCTAATACTTTTCAGAAACCTTCTTTGAATGTTGACTTTAGAAGTCAGTCACTGAATTTCTAGCTTTTGGGTTAGGCAATTTGCCAACAAGTACACAAGCTGAAACAACATTTTCTCTCTAAATTGGATTTGAGTGGAAAACAGAAAATGCTGACACACTAAGGCAACTCAGTAGTGGATTTTTTGGGGAAAACTTTTGATGGCTAAATATAGCTTGATACGTCTCTTCTAGTTCCAAAGGCTTTCTTGTCTCTATTTGTATTGAATCACAGTATATACTTGTCTGACGTACTCTTGTGTATAGACACCCTGACTTCATCAAAATCAAATTGGGCTTTTATAATGAGGTGATTTTATTCCTGGAAAATAAGACAAATCATGATATGGCTTCTCAAAGACGTGAGCTTATATAAAATAAGTTGCTGTTACTTCCTTTTCAAATCTAAAAAAGGAACTTGGAATCTAAATGGAATTTGTCATTAATAAAAACAGACCTTCTAGCTCTCTCCTAACATGGGTTGTTAAGAGTAATTACAAATGCTGTAATTGCCTAATATTTAAATTCAGTGTGCACACACACATACATGCACAATTCCTGCTTAGATGTTTGAGTAATTACTGTCTTTATAATGTATAACTTAATACCAAAAGGCATGTAGGAGAATTTGTTTGAACTCAACGACAGAGTCAAAGAGGGAAAAAAGAATCATGAGATGTGAAGTAGGGTGCAGAAGAGCTGAGCTGTTGTAGGTGTGGGAAACAGAGAAGGAGGAACAAGGATCCAGAACAAGGAGTAATACTGTACAGAGAATGTAAGATCAGTGCCTGGTTACCAGTTGCTAAACCATATTCAAAGAAGAGTATATTTTTGGAACTTACTATCTATGAGTCCTGCTCTCCCTCAGTATGTCCGGAGGGTTTGAAGAGTATCTCAAATTTTAGAATTTAGAAGAAAATTCTAGATTCATAGAGAGATCTTTGGTTCCATCAAAGAACTCTCTCTGCATAGGAGAGCAAGAGCATTTGATCATTGCCTGTACAGTCAGGCTTTCCGATGCCTTCTGCATATCAATGTATGGTAAATGAAACAATAAGAACATAATCTGGGAGCTTCAACTCTGCTCTCTTTTGTAGAGAGAAGACTGGAGCACAGTAATTTCAGAAAGAGCTTTCTTAAGAAAAGTTTTCTTTTCCTTAAATGCACTGAGAAATAATTACAAAATATATCAGTGTATGTGGCATTTGGCAATTGTGCTACCAGCTCAGTTCAGTGAAACTGCAAGGGGAAAAGGAGAGGTCATTTTAGAGGCAGGGTCATTCTCCTGTCCACCAGAGAGAGAGTCTTTAGGACTCTGGCAATGTTCTTTATCGTTTAAGTTGCTTTTCTGTTTTCATCATGGAATGGGAGAAAAAAACCCCAACTTCTTTTCTTGTCCTTTGTCTGTTATATATTTTGGAAGATTTCTGCATGTTGGCTTCTTTTACTGATGCCTGTATACAGCATGTAGCATGCTAGGACTATTGTCTATGTATGTCTGGAAGTGCTTCTATGAATATAGATTCAGTACCAAATTCAGGAATAGAAATTTGCCCTTGTTGTTAGCAAATGTCACCTATATTTGACTTCTGTTTGCTAAAAACTTTCAAAGTTTATTGTAAATAAGCTCTAGTGAAAACAAACTGAATGATTATAGTCTAGATTCCCTTTAGAGTGATTTCTGGCATGTAGGAAATAAATTATAGTGCATTCAGAAAAACAGCTGCTTCCATTTGGGTAGAATATATCATGATTTAATGAAGACAGCCATCTGCTCCTGAGTAAAATCCTAATTAAGCAATATATGAATCAGAACAAAATTAGCTATAAAGCAATTAGTATTTTGTAAGTGTTGCCAGCAATGTATAGCAGCTAGTATGTGAAAAGTTTCTTCAAATATGGCTAGTTTTCATCATATTTTAATGTACTGAGAGGGCTATAAAGCTTCTGTTGCCTGTAGCTGATATCACAACAACATCTCCATGGTAGAATTTAGATTTCATAGCAGGAGCTAAAGCATTGCATTGAGAACTGGTATGTCCATCATGTTTTAAACTTATTAGTTTGTTTTTTTTCTGTTTGTTGCTTGGCATAACACTTAATGAATCATGCTGCAATTCAGATGCAAAAGACTCTGAAAAGGGCTGTGGAAAATATAACACTGCAAATCTTACAGGTAAGCTGGACAAATTGAACGGGCTGCATCTCTGGGAAAATCTTGCCTGAATACATCAGCATTTTTGTGCCAAAGTAAGATTGGTGAAGCTGACAATTAAAAAGGGAAACCTCCTCATTTAGCTTTTATGGCATGTCTCAGGCCTGCTTATGCCACTGTGCAAAAGAACAGAAAGCTGGTTGAAGGGATCTTAAAACTGGAGTTGAGATTGGTGTAATATATGGACCCCCATCTCTGAGGAGACACACTTTATATTTTACACAGCCTGGAAACTGGTGCTTAGAATACAGGGAAGCTTAGAGACATTATAATTGGTCCTGTACGCTTAATATACTTTAAGGGTAATGTACTTTTTTCTGGGCAAATGTGAAGAGCTTGGGTCAAGTGTGGACCCAGAGACAGCAGCTGAGGACATGTGCAACCTCAGCTGCATGGCTGGGCTGGGCCTTGTTTGGGTTCCTGTGCCATGGCTTCACCTCCAGGTGAAGCGACAGGAAAAGTGAAGCGATGGAATGGGCAGGCAATACTCACGTGCTCTGATGCACTGAGATATAGGAGGTCCTTGTGCATTGTTTAATGACAATAAAAAACATTGTAAACAGCACTACTGTGTATAAGCACCACTCTATCCTGTTTCTGGCAAATTGTTTCCGTCCACATATGTGACTCTCTTTTTGCAGTGCTTTCATGAACTCATAAAAGATAATATGCAAAACTGAAACTACAGCTTGCATGGCATGGTTATAAAATTTAATATCCATGAGAATTCTCTCTGTCTCACCTTTAATCTGAAGTAACTGTCTGGGTCAAACACAAATGGAGTAGTTATATTATACCAGGGAAATTAGGTAGTCTGTTCACAGATCAGCTCCTTGCCTTTTTTCAGAACCTTCAAAGAGGATGTAGCCAGACTAAAACCATGAGACACACGCTTCCTCTGCTATTTTCCAGTGTTTGTTGAATGGAAGAGAGATTTTTTCTTGGAGATTCAGAGCTATTGTAGCAGGGTTTTATCCTGCTCTGGTTCATACAGACTCCGGCTTGCTGTGGCACAGCCATCTGTATGCAGGTGATCCCACCCCAGGACACCTTGCACACAGGCTTCCTTGGACTGACACAAACTAGCCTCAGGAGTGGGGCACTCCCATCGGCTACCAGTCAAAACTGGGCATGATGGGGGACCAGGACACACACCCCACACATCTTCTATCTTCCTTATCAAAGTACCTCATCTATAACTCAAACCAAAAGGACTTTAAAAATTACTTCTTGTTGTTTGTTGCTTATCTCCAGGAATTCTTCTGTTCTTGTTCTCTCTGAGCAAGAAATCGGTTACTTCAGTTTAGTCCCCAAATAAAACACTCCAGTGCTGAGCTGGGCCACAAACACTGCAGGCAAGTGTTTTTCAAGCCAGACATGAAGCTCTTCTTTCTGCTTATGCTCTTCAAATTAAACTTCATAGAACATTGGTGGGTTCTCTCATTTCACACCTGCTCTATGCAACAGCACCTCTTTAAGGTAAAATCCTCTGAAAGAACTGAAGAGAAGTCTCTTGAGAATGCTGTTCTGCTGTCTCTAGAATAGCATCAGTTGTGACAAATCTCAAACTTCCTCAGCAACTCTCAGCTAGAAGGGCCTCAGTGGGCAGCTCCCATCCTCTGTGGTCTGTAAGCAACTGTTTGGCTCTGTATGGGAATTTTACACTACTTTCTTTAGGCATTCAGCTGCAGTGCAGCTTTGAAGAGAAGAGTTAGCCACATCACATTTCCCATACAGGTGCTGGAGGGAAGCAGCCGCTTGTTGGGGAGCCTTTTGGAAGACCAGAGAGAGGTCTGAGATGGCCATGCATGTTGCCCTTTCCCATTAGTGACTTCACTCCTTTATTGCTTCCACACAGATGATCTGTTTTGCTTCTGCAGGTAACCAGAATTTCTGTAAGGGCTATCTTTTTTTTTTTCTTCCCATTTTCTTTCTCCTTACCAGTCCTCAAAATCAGACACTGTTGTGAATCACTAGGTAAATGTAGCAAATACAGCAGCAGTCTTCACTTGTGCAATCTAAAGCCCCTAGCTACACCGAAGCTAATCTTCTTCCTAAAGAAATGAGACTCAGTGTTAGACTGGTATAAAATGGCAGGAACCATGGTGGGGAGAGGTATGGTTATGAAGAACTTGCTCTGCTCACAGTTGTTTGGTCTGGTGAGGAATAAAAGAAAGAGAGAAGGAATCACCAATATTTCCTGACATAGTGAATACCAGTCAGTCAGTGCTGAGGCAGAAGATGAGTCTTTAGGCCTGAGTGTGATTAACTCTGTGATAAAGCAGGTTGCAGCTTTTGTCTCAACTTCAGTAGGAAGGAAAGGCAAGCCCTACCAAAGAAGCCTGTTTATGTTGTGCAAATACAAGGCTGTGCCTGCCATGAGCTTGCAGACAGAATTTTTGATGCATACCTACAGATATGTTTATCCAGGAAAACATAAAAGCAAATTGTAGATGGCTGTGTTTATCCTGCCTGTCCAGCTCTAGCTTCTGACCTGTTTCCATGATTTTCCTAAGCACCTATACTCCTGTCCTTGGGGCTGTCACTGTTTCCTTGCTTGGATAGTCTTTATAACTGCTTTTAAATACAGTCTTGGCAGCTCTGGAGAAACTGTTTAGTGATAATTGCCCCATGTTGATACTTATAGAGAAGTTTGGCGTGTTTCAGATATCACTTTGCAGAAATTCAGTATATGGCTGACTTTTCCTTTCTAAGTTTCAACTTTCACTGTTACTAGAACAGTGCCTTTCTGCCCTCCCACCATGAAGGTCTGAGTCTCTGGGCAGCTGCCGGTCCCTCAGTTTGTTCTCCTGCCTGAAAATAAGGGTGTTCTGAGGTGGGTTTTTTTTTCAACATCCAAGGTATTTTTAAATAAAAGGGTTCAGATACATCCATAATAGCAGAGTTGAAGAAAAACAGGGGCTCCTGATTTGAACAGCTGAGGACCTTTTCTCTACTTCAGTGGGTGAGCTGATGGCCAACAAGCCATCAGGGTGTCCTCCCTGACAGGAGGCACCTCTGGAGGGGCAGAGGATGCCCAGGGCTGTGCCTGGCCCCTCCCAGCACCTGAAAACATTGCCAGGGAGGACAGGGAGAACTGCCTCTCTGCCAGGGCCCGGAGCCTCTCTCCTCAGGTCCTGCTTAAATCTGGACAGGAGCCTCCTGGATGCCTTCACCCTGGCTCTCACTCCTCAGGAGAGGTGCTGGCGCTGGCTGGGATCGTACCTGTGGGGGAGGTCACCACCCAGTCCCTGTCTCCTTGCTGTGCTGGGCCTGCCAGGCCTTCAGGCTTCCCTCTCACTCTGCATTCTCTCAGCTAGGCTATACCTCCACCTGCTCCCACCTCCCCAATTTCTGCCATGTGCCTCCCCTTTGTGTGAAAGGCTGCCATGGCCAGTGGCCAAATTTTGCTACAGTGACATCTTGTTTGATAGGCCTCCATAGGGATGAGATGCGGTTTGGTTAAGGACAGGACTAGAGGACAGTACAGTTGTGTCCTCATCATTTGCTGCTGGCAAATGCCTTTTTATCTCCTCTTTCTCAGGCATTGAGGAGGACTTTGTGTCTTGACGGGTTTCTCAGGGTCAGCATGTCATGGGCTTTGCATTTTGATCAGGCCTATCCCTAGAGACACAATTTAGTCATCAGACCTTGAGCTGCTCTGTGGTTGTACTGAGGCACACAAGAATTAGTCAAAATGACATTTCCCTTGCTGCAATCTTTTCTTTGTTTAGTGTTAACAGTGTGACTGGAAAAAAAGCAGAGCTCCTGACCTGGAAAGCCTGCGTGGGCACGATAGGAGAACCAAGCAGCGTCCTAAATGGAGCACTAACAGGACCTGATGAGGCTGTTTCTCTGAGCAAATCAGCCCTCAGTTCGTGCAGCCGCTGCTGAGGCTGGTTTCAGGGGGAGTGATGTAAGGAGACCAGTGGTGGGTGCTGATGACTGAGCGGGAGCAGTAACTTGGACAGGTTTTGGATCTCAGGGAAGAGAAGTGGTTGAAACGAGGGACAGCGTTGCTACCAAGGGCAAGAGGTGCTGGGACGTAGTGGGAGCTTGCGGCAGCAGTCAGAGCTATCTGTGAAAACCATGACGAGAATTTTAAACCTGATGCTTTAAAGTTCAAGATTTTTTTTTCCCCCCTGTCATTTCCCTAATAGCATTTCTCTGAGAGTACGCTCTATTTTCAGTGGGACTACTGGCAGGTATAGCTTCAGGCAAAATCTAACCCTCACCGTTGCGGTTATACATCAATGCACTTGAACTTGTACAGATTAGTGATTATTCTAGTTCTTACCTAAATGTGTTGTGGTTACATTACTTCTGCTATGAACAATATTTAAAAATAGTGGGATTTAAAATTGGATCTAGTAGCTACTTTCAGTATGCTTCTTTTAAAGGAGATATCTTCATATGTGTATGTCTTCTTTTATTTGAAAATGATGAAAAGGTTTTTGAGACACGAAAAACAGTCTAAATTTAATATTCTTTTTTGCAGCTGAAAATATGAGGAAATGTATATTTGTTGGGTAATCTTATCTGTCTTCTGCTGGACTGTGATTGATAATTTCTGCCTGGTATCAATAGAAAAGTCTTGTAATTATAGTGTCAGTTTGCCTGTGAAAGAAGGTCTGGCTTCAGCACTCAAGACAGAAAGAGGATGCCTGCATGTCACTCTTGACATTTTCTTAGAAGTATTGCTGCCTCACTAGCTCACCTATCAAGCATGGTGAATTGCATTTCTTCTCATTGATTACTAGCTTTCCTGTGTAGCTGGAAGCATTGCCAGCTATTCCCTGACGTGATGTAAAATCAGTTGAACACTTTGGCAGGTACACTGTGTTAAGAAACTGTATTTTTAAAGTGTTATTAAGCAGATGTTATCAATGTTGATTTTTTTTTTCATCTCACCCTTGGACTGGTAATATCTGTATTTTAATATGTATGTATGCATCAAAGTAAATGTGTCTCTACATCAATATTCTTCCATATTGTAATGATATGCAGCTTTGAACAGAGCATTCATAAGTGGTACTGAAAAGGGTTGTTTTAGAGTGATTTTATTTATCATAGAATCATAAAATGGCTTGGGTTGGAAGGGATCTTAAAAATCATCTAGTTCCAATCCCCCTGCCATGGGCAGGGACACCTTCCATTAGACCAGGTTGTTCAAAGCCCCGTCCAACCTGGCCTTGAACATGGGGCATCCACAACTTCTCTGGGCAACCTGTTCCAGTGCCTCACCATCGTCATTTTGGAAAAAATTGTTCCTTAGATCTAACCTAAACCTACTCTCATTTAGCTTAAAACCGTTACCCCTTATCCTACCACTACAGGCCCTGCTAAAAAGTCT
>NW_010558374.1:0-13139 GCF_000687285.1 Phaethon lepturus | reverse complement strand
ATATATTTATTAAATAAAAATAAAAAATAAAAAAACCCTCTTCTTTGAAAAGCTGAATTATTTAAAAAAAAATACACACAGGAATTCTGCCTGCTTTGCCATTCTCCCCCACATCAGCAACTGTGCCTTCTTACAACTCTAGAGGCAGTAAGGTGGGACCACAAATCAAACTGAGACTGCATATTTAAGAAAAAAAAAAAAAACAACAAACCAAAACCTGACATAGCTATTACAGATGGAAACTGATGTGAAGCCTTTTCCTGATGCCCAATGTGTGGCAGCCAGATGAAACCACAGCCCAAAATGAGTAACGAAACAACGAGGCTGAGCCTGTGTCCAGCATGTCCTTGAGGTCTACAAGACATCTCAAGCCTATCTGGAAATGCTGCCCACTGGGCAGTGGAAATTACTGGGCAGAAAGGAACCATCCCTGTGGCCACCAATTACAAGAGAAAAATAGACCTTCCTGCCCTTAGGTAGCTCTGTCCTTCTTACTAATGCGTCTTTTCTTATCAACTGGAAACAGCCATCATGGATGTAGAGGGCAGGAAATGACCTATAGGTTTGGAGAAACCACTTTATGTTCAGTGGAAAGAAAAAAAAGCTCTGTCAAGTCACTGTCTCTGTCATTTGCACAATGAAACAATAGTCAAATCGGCACTATTCGCTTATTCACATTCAGCAACCCAGAGCATAAAACAAACCAGGGAGCTGGCAGGTTAGCTGAACGTAACATGCTGGGTAATTTATTATACACAGGTCCCTAATGAGCTGTGAAATAAATTCAGATGTAGCCATTTTAGCAAATTCAGAATAATCTCCATCTCTCAAATATCTGAGCTAATGATTCAGTTTGTTCACAAATGGAAATGTCACTCCCCCAGTCTGTTGCTACTGGTTTTAACATCAAGGGAACAGTAATAATTCTACACTTCTTCTTTACATCACAGAGGTACCTAAATGCTCCAGCCGAGCCCAAGTTTCTCTGCTGTCTGGGACTGCACAGGCAGTCCTTTTGCAGTACCTTGACTGCAGGGTGGACATTTTCTAAAAATTTTGAGACAGCTCAGAAAACATCTTTTGATCTGAGAACTTTGGCAAGGACTATCCTGGCTACTCTTCCACAGACTTATCATCACTTTTCTTCATTTAATCATAAAACCAGTTCTCTACTAAACATGCCTTACCAGCTAGGGTTTGTTTTTTTTTTTCTGAGGTGAAAGAAGCAGATATACATTAAAAGGAGCAAAAAAATATAGTGAGTATGGGCTTATGATTCGTAAACATACATGACGGCATGCAACAGGTAACATGCATGTATTATTTGGTGTGTCTGTTGGGAAGTATTAAATATGATGAGCCCAAGACTGCAAAGCCTCAGCTGGCTTAGCCCCACGGTAACTATAAATTCATATGCTATAAACACACAATCTTTCTCGACCTGCAAGATATTTGTATTCTGTCACACCCAGTTTTAAAAGTCTCAGGCGAAGGTGATTTTGCAGACTCTTATATTTCATCAGCAAGAAGCTTTCTGGATACTCATTTACAATTTTCCCTTCCTTAATTAAGTCCAACTACTTCTAGTTACATCTTTGTGTGCTTCATTAAATCATTTCATTTCCTCCTTGGTATTTAACAGCCTTCAGTTATTTGCAGACTGCTAAGCTCCGTTCTCACCCTTTAGGTTGGCTAGTGGCCAAAACTAAACTAGCCAGCTCAGATCCTCAGCTGGCATAAATCACTTTAGTACTTTTAATCTTTCTCATACTGTACAAATTGCTCATTCCATGTCAACATCTGCTCATCAATTTTTTCTCTTTCAGCTCTGACCTCCCCTACTAATAACACAATGCCCAAACTCGGTACGACATTCAAGAAATAAGTGCACCAGAGTACTTCTGTAAAGGCAACCCATATTGCCACTGGCTTTTTCCAAGCTGATCGCAAACCAATGTCTAATTCTGGTCTACTATTAGAATAGTAGACTCTCTGTCTCTTTCAATATTTTCTTACCGAGCTGTATACATGTGGATGTTTTCAATAAAATCATTGGAAAAAATATGATTTAATACAACTTAACTCACTTCCATGTATACTTTTATAGTTTTTCCCTGTTCCAATGCATTTTTCTCTCTTGTTGAATCACACAGTCTCAGGTCTGTTGATCTCATTGAGTAAAACATAGGCCCCAAACAAATCTCATTGGAGTATGTGCCAGCTAAGCATATGGGATTAGCTACTTCTGAAATGCAATGGCATAATACCTATTCAAACCTGCTTACTAGGAGAGATGTGGGGAACACCTGTGGAGCTCACAGATGTCTACAGAACAGAACTGGATGAAGGAAATAGAAGTCCTGTCCTCCAATCTGAATTATTATCTAGCAGCGCTAGAGCTGCTACGCAAACAGAAGGCTAGTCCTTGTCTACATTGCTTGTAGTCTGAGTACATTCAAAGAATTGCAGGCATGCCTGTGAGTAACTTTTTTTGCTTGCTACTGAAGGAACTATGCATATTGCGTAGTGCTGTCACGATGTGCAGAACTGATCTCTCTAACTAGATGTATCATCCTCAGTAATTTCCTAATGACTTCAGTTGAATAACTGACAGAAGGAAATAGCTTCAGGCTCCTGTGCCTCTGAGGACTCGGTTTCCCACCCAGCCCAAGGCAGAAGTTGCTGTTTCTGCGGCGTGAAGGACAGCGATTCCGAGATTTGCTTCTAAGCATATATGCAGTTGCACAGTCCAGAGTGTTCAGAGGTCATCTTGTGCCATGCAGCTTCTCACAAACAACCCCATTAACAGTGTGTGGATGTGGAGCATGACAAATGGACATGCTATGAACAGCAATGATTTCTCACAACAGAGAAGGTGGGCACACAGTGCCGATAAAAGACATGAAAGGCATTTAACACCCAAGTTTTCAATGGCCTAAGTGGAGCGGTTATTTTCCTCAGGAAAGGAAACAGTCATGGCTGGGGTACTGCAAAATGGTGTGAGCTGAACACAAATGGCAGGAAATAGTTTTCGACAGAACAGACACAGCTGAACTAGTGTTTAGCAAACAGGTCAGTAGCTGGAGCTGTCCCAGAGGGCTGCAAATGTCAACATGGCCAAGTAGTTTCTGTGTGAGATGAAGGGAATTACATCCTACCCATTCTCTCAGAACAGCAAAATAAGGGACAGTGGCATGACTGCTGGTTTCTAGAAAGATGACTGTAGTTTGCTTCTCACCCTTCAACGCTAAAATTGAACATCTTTTGCATACCATGAGCTATATATATCTGTCCCTCAGAGGAAACACAGGATGGTTATCTGAGAATTACCTATGTGCAAGTTAACGAAATAAAAACTGTCTTCTCAGACACCCTGGAAGTAGCACTGGTAATAAACAGCCCTTCATGTTCACCAAAGATCAGACAGGGGTTCAGATGTTCGGTATTGGACAATTTGGATCAGACAATATTTGCTACTTAGACAATTCCTTGCCATGTCTTATTAAATAACCAAAATTAACCATGACTGCTTTAGAAAATCCTGTTCTTTACATTCAAATACAGCAGACTGAACACTGTGAGCTTCTTGAGGCAGGCTGATTAACACGTTAGAAACTGCAGACTATGAGAAAGCTGTTTCCAGCACAATGATTCTCAAGACCAGAACTGGCCACGTTGTCATTTAAAGCTGCTCTGGGGTTGCTCTAAGCTACATCATACATACGGGTTCCTAATATAGACAGTACCAGTGCAGAAAACCAACAGGCCCCAGGCAGATATTATGTGTACCTTCCTTCCATATGGCTGCATTTGTTTTTGCATCATTATTAAATGTTAGTAGTATTACAATGGGTGCTAATATTTGTCCCATCAATGATCTCAAAGGTCTGCTCTCAGCCAGTAAACAGTTGGCCCTGATCTATGTCAAATGTGGGTACAGCCACAGTGATACGGAAGTTCACGCTGTTACTAACTCTTGACATGAACATCTTCCATGCATAAACCTCATTTTTCTCCAGCTGAGAAATGTGCAACACCTTTGGATTTTTTTCTAATCCACAACAAAGTTGTGATTTGAATTCAGGCCCTTTGAGTAGCATAAAGGAGGCTATATGTAACAGAGTCCAGCCAAGTTCCCAGTGTACGTGAAAAATGAATGATATAAGAGGATAAAAGCCAAGTCAATACAGGAAAAAGTTGAAATTTGAGTAGTTTGCCCATCAATTTACAGAAAGATAAAGCTGCAAGTAAGGCTGAAAAGACAAACCTAGACCTGAGTCAAGCTCCCATCAGAAGTTCTGACAAGCTGGTACACTGCACTGCAAATTATTCTGGACTTTAAAGGCTGCAGTTTGAAACTAGCCAATTTTAAAACTAATGAAATACAAGGAAAATTAAGTATATTTTCTGTTAGAGAAGTCTTCCTTCCTAAGGAGGATGTTTCCTTTGTTTTCCATCACTTAACCTGTTTTAATTCTGCTGCTCACAATAACAAGCACCATTATGGCTACAGAACTGATTTTTCACCAAAATCATCCTGTGCTGTAAATCAGATCTGCAGAGATTTTAAGCATGAACCTTGCAAGATTTGAGGTTTTTGAAGTTTCCTGGAAAAAAACACCTCTTGGAGTAAAGGGATTATGTTACAATATCAGTTTTCATTAACAAAAAGTGGCTTCTCATCTCTGACACCCCATGCATGATGTTTTTAATGTTCGTGTTGGTACGGCAGTGTCTGTCTTAGTAGAGAATGACTGGAGCCCTGATTCTAGAATGGTGCTTCATTTTACATGTGATGATAACTCTAATGGGAATATGAAGATGAGGACTTTCAACCACACATGGAATTCTTGCCATCACTGGCAATCAAATGTGCTGCAGAGGCTTGGCCTCACCCCAACTTGCTTTCCCTTGTCAGTCTGAATTTTTACACTCTTCTCTTTCCCCCTACAATCAGTCCATACACATACACATGCATACATTCCTTTCTCAACATCTTTACCTCTGCAATCCTATAACTAATCCAAGAGTCAATAATGAAAATGAGTTATGAGCTTTTGATGGCAGGATTGTGGTTTTTATACTATGCCTCAGCTTTTGCCAATAACCAGCTTCTCACTCAGGTAATCCCTCTGAAAGCCTCAAGCAGCTACATGTGTGGCACAACCACGGTGATCCCCATACAACTTTTGGCATATGTATCCTGCCTGGAATACTACTGTTGCCTTCTGCCCCAATGTATCTAAGTGTTAGGGTAGGACAAACAATAACGTGGTCTTTGCCTTCAGTTTTAGAGCAGTTTTATTTTACCTCAAGACCCTACCTAATTGGGATGCAGCCACTTCAAAAAGAAGAGATTTGAGAGGGCGTTATCAACAGTCTCCTGCAATGCCTGTTTTAATTAAGCTGTGTTGAGCCAACTGCACTTTGAGCTTCTTATGCCTTTGTTTGCTGGGTATGAATCATCTTCATCATTTGTGCTTTCATTCTTTCACTGATAGAAAAGATAGCAGGAAAGGATTCCTCAGGATTCATTAGCTAAGCTCTCACCCCATTGCCCTTGGTAAGTTTAAAGAGAACTGGAGGTTATAATCATCTTTATCACTGCACGTTGCACAGCCATGCAGATTTCCATTTTTCATTTTATCACATCATGACTTTGCACTTAAAGGAGCGCATAGCTCTGCTAAAGCAACCATCCCCACTCGCTCCAACCAACAGTTGCCAAGAAAGTTCTGGATAGCTACAGTGTTCTGCGAAGCCTCCTCCAGTGAGCACAGATTTATAAAAGTGTTTGTTGTGGTCTAGAGAGCATGATATTAACCATATAGGGGTTGAAATCTGTGCTTCATCCTATACTACCTGTGTGACCTTGGACTTGGGTTGGATTGGATTGGGTTCTAGGCACAGCAGGACCATGCCTTTTCCAAATGCCTGTGAAATTCATGGAACTGGCTTTGTTCTTCAAGGAATAGATGTCATGGCAAGCATATGAGCTTGGAAAAGGACAATGGAAATGGAAGGGTATATAAGAGAAAAGCATAGTGTTTCAGGGAAAATAGGAAAAGAGATATCGCAGGGGTGTCAGAAGTCACCCTTCTCTTGGGCTTAGAGGCACAAACCGAAGTGCAAGAGCCAATTTAGTTCAACCACTGAAAACCTCATCTTGGATGAGAAATGAAGGGCAGGAGTCTGCTTAAAACATTCTTAACAAGTAAAATTCTTTTAGCTGAGGAAAGGCAGTCCAAATTTTGGAAACCAAAATGCTTACTGTGTCTAATGGACCAGTGGTAAAATTCTTGACTCTATACCAGCCTGAGAAGGAGAGCCAGCTGACAGGGCATGAGGGTGCTAATAGACCCTAATTGCTCTCATCAACCTCTCCTGGTGGCTCCAGCCTCCACCCATAGCCCAGGAGCTCTATATAAGCTCAGATCTGACCTTTCCCACTCCTCTAAGCAGTCCTGCATCTGGATTAGGGTATTTCCTGGTATCAGTACAGGCTGGGGGATGATGGGATTGAGAGCAGTTGTACCAAGAAGGACTTCAGGGTACTGGTGGATGAAAAGCTAGACATGAGCTGACAATGTGCACTCACATCCCAGAAGGCCAACTGTATCCTGGGCTGCACCAAAAGAAGTGTGGCCAGCAGGTCAAGGGAATTGATTCTGCCCCTCTACTCTGCTCTGGTGAGACCCCACCTGGAGTCCTGCGTCCAGCTCTGGAGCCCTCAGCACAGGAAAGACATGGACCTGCTGGAGCGGGTCCAGAGGAGGGCCACAAAAATGATCAGAGGGCTGGAACACCTCTCCTGTGAGGACAGGCTGAGAGAGTTGTGGTGGTTCGGCCTGGAGAAGAGACCAGTACTTAAAGGGGGCTTCTAAGAAAGATGGGGACAGACTTTTTAGCAGGGCCTGTTGCAGTAGGACAAGTGCTAATGGTTTTAAACGAAAAGAAGGTAGATTCAGACTAGGTATAAGGATGACATTTTTGACAATGAGGGTGGTGAAACCCTGGCACAGGTTGCCCTGAGGCGTGGTAGATGCCCCATCCCTGGAACCATTCAAGGTCAGGTTGGATGGAGCTCTGAGCAACCTGATCTAGTTGAAGATGTCCCAGCTCATTGCAGGGGGGTTGGACTCGATGACCTTTAAAGGTCCCTCCCAGCCCAAAGATTCTATGATTCTTGTGAAATGTGTTGTAGAGAGGGTTTGGTCCCAGACTTATTCTCTGAGCCTGATTTGCTTAACAGATTTCTTAGCTTGCCCTGGGACTTGCTTCAGCCTTCCATGTTTGTCTGATGGTCACTGGACTATTGCTGGGACTTGTTATTACTACCAACTCTGTTCTGCTTGTGCTGCTTGGCAGTGTGCCCCATGCTGGTGAAGTTGCTATGGCACGGTAACCTGTGCATCCCAGTTTGTCCTCCTCGAGGGAGCAGCCCTGTTCTTCCAGCACCAGATGCTGGTGTCCTACTTCCAAGATGGGTGTTCTGTGTGCTAGTGACTGGTCAGACTGGTTGAGTACCCCCTGGGGCAGGGGTCTGCCCGTGCCACAGGTACTAAGTTCTGGTGTTGGTAACTTAATGCTCCTTGCAGGGGCGTGTGTGACAGCCCAGAAAATGCAGCTGGGGAATGTGTGGGGCAGGGCAATGTGAAGGCGCAGCACCCTTCGTTTGTTTGCATTAGAGGGACTTGGGTTGCTATGGTCACTGAAAAGGTGGCAGAGCAGGGGCTTTAAGAGAAGCCACTGACACTGGAAAAGACTTGGACAGGTACATTTTTGGGGGAACAGAAAACTGTTTGAGAATCTTCTGCAGTTTGTGTTGCTATTTCTCTAGGGAAGGCAACTGGTGAGGAAAGGTTTAAGGACCTCTGGTTTTGTGTCCGTCCTTTTGTTGAGCTTTTATTAGTGACACTAATAAGATGGCCTGATGGATCTGATGGAGCATTGATTCCATCTCCTGGTTGCTAAAAGAAAGTCTGAATTTGACTAAGATTTTATTACAGCTGTGAAGCTTTGTAAGCTTCCTAAGCAATAAAGCAGAACAGAAAGGAATTACAAAGAACAAACAAATGAACTGTGCTTTTTCCAGAGTTTAAAGGTGAAGTTGTACAAATATCAGAAACTAATTAAGCTGACTGTGTGATATTTAGTTATCTTAGATCCTAGGAGGAAAATTGATTTCTGTTGCACTGAATTAAATTACATTTTCATACTGATTGACAGAAGCAGACTTTGCTTCTACTTGTCTTGCAAAAGTAACCATGATCTGACTTTAGTTCTTTAAACTAGGCTACTGAACTTTCACAGTGATGCTATTTTAGTGCTGTATTGATGAACAAACACTTTGTCTGAGAGTAACACTGTTCTGAAATATCTTATATGCATATTACATCACTCTTTCAACTAACTGCAGTTTTCAAAAGCATTTTATTTTTCCTAAGTGAAACCATATTTTTTATTTGTACAAATATGCTGTGCTGTTACCAGCTTCCAGGTGCAGAAGATTTTTGTGTGAGGGATGAATGCAAGTAACAAAAGCTTGTTTCTTTCCTTAACTGCAATCAGCTTTTAAACGAAGTTGGTGTCTGGAAACCAAGCACAAACATATGTTTGAGTTGCATGGCTCCTTGCATCTCCTGCAGCTGACACCGAACAGCCAACTTGAGAAAGATGAGCTTTAATCTCCTAGCTGGACTTATGTCAACTGCAAGAAGGCTGCTGAGCTGCAAGGGTCCTAATGGCCAGCAGTGGGGCATATGTATAGTGTATGTGGGGGACAACACCTGCTCTAGCCCACTGACTGGCCTACTTTCCACTGGGGTCTCTTCTTCCATGACCTCTTCCACTGTAGGCTGCTGTAAGCATGAATTAGACTACTGTACAAATACATGCTTCAAATCATGACTTCTCATCTGATAGAAGCCCCAGATTCAAGGATGTGATATCTGCTACTGCTTTGGTAACAGTGCCACAGTGCAAGTATTTACTGTAGATATTATTCGTTGCTGTGCTTCAGAGGGAGGAAAAGGAGTGGTGGGTGTCCAGCTGATGGACAGTGTTTGTTGCTGAGTTGCAGTCAGCTCCTGGATGGGATCTTCCTGCAGAGCAGCATGGCATGTGCCAGTCCCTTTGCTTTGAGTGGCTCATGTGGCTGCAGAATTTGAAGTGCTGCTAAAGAACAGGATCCTCATTTCTGATCTCTCATTGTAAGGACAGCTGGGGTTTTCAGCCTCTGAAAGCCAACTCCACCAACAGCCCAAATCCCTCCTCCAGCACAAAGGGAGAGGATGCTCGTACCTGAAGATGAGGTTGCCAGTGTCAGGGAAAGAAAAGGAGTATGTAGTACGCTGCTTTTAAATGAACCAGAAAGATGGTCCTAACCAAGTGGAAAGGCACTAAAACATTTTTGGATGATAGTAAAAATGCTTTCCTACTGTGAGAGAATTTAGCACCTTTTTTGCTTGAGGGGACAAAATACACAAAGGTTAATATTAAAATGTAATCTTGCTATCTTGACATACTTTGTAATGAGTGATCTTCTCTTGATCTTGTAAGAGAATTTTGAGAATACTCTTGATTCCTATGGAAAGCAGGCACACCTGCAACTGCCCAAGGGCTCTGGTCTGAATAATCTTCTGCATGCCTGACTCATTCATGCTTCTCATTGGATTCCTGGTGGTCTCTGTAATGGAAAATGCATGTGGCATGTCTTTCACACTCATGGGCTTATCGAGGTGAAGCTGACAAGTTCTTTCTTCTCAGCCTCTGACAATGCATGACAACTTGCAGTAAGTTTTGGATGCTTCCCGACAGACAATGACTTCTGTTTCCCCCAAGACCAGAGATGCATTGTTACACTGATAAATTTCTTGTTGCAGAGTGCTCAAAATACACCAAAAGCAATGGGGAACTGGCACAAGAAGTGATGAAAGGGAGAAAGGAAACTTCAGGCTAAACCCAAGCACTGCGAACAGCTTGGTCACCCTATGGGGAAATCTGCACAAATTCAATTTGGGAGACAAATTTTGGACAGTTGACAAAGATGAAAGGACCCAGTTTTCTTAGGGCACAGCCATGTGCTATGTTTACCTGCTTTCCAAAGTTAGTTTTTCTAGGCATTGTAAACAATTTGGATACAGAAATGTCTGCCTAGATACTTCACATAAGAAATGCACTGTAGAATAAGAATTGCCTGACCCAAAGGAGAAAGTGTAAGGCCATGTCCTCACCCCCTCTTTTGCACTGAGCAGCAGAAATGCATGTGTCCATCCAGTTCTGTGCTTCATGGAAGGCCTGATGCATGTCAGCAGGGAAGCAATACTATCCCCTGACAAAAATGCTATTAGGATAAAAACTGACTTGCCATTGGGGACAGCCTCTGTGCCAGGGGTAGGGACCCTTAGCCAAGGTGTGCCACAGGGAAGTGGAGGGGAGAAATTAGTCTCTTTTCCCCAGCACAAGTTGGAGCCCATGGCCCCTGGAGATTGACCTGAATAAATTCTGTCTCCAGCATGCTGAGCAGACTCTTCAGAAGTCACTCTGCCATGCCACTGCTGCCTATCCCACCAATGCACATGCTGCTGTTTTCCCTCAAGGTATTCACGTTGATAGAAGTCACCTCAAACTCCAAATGCAAACCCACAAACTATCTTGCATGTTGTACAAACCAGTGAATACTCTCAGCTATATGAGAGTATGAATGAAACTCCATTTCAGTGGCAATGGAAAACATTAAATTCATCTTACCACCTTTTTTTCATGATCTTCATTTAATAGGTACTAAATTGACAGCATTGCTTTGAGACAGTGGTCCTTAAAAGAGTTATGTTATGTAAAGGTTGGCTAAAAACCTTTCTACTTATTTGGGTTATTGTTTCTAAGCACTGCAGAAATAGGTTAAAAGGCTATATCAATTTGCAGGCTGTCTCTTCCATAAAAAACTGTCCTTCCTATCCCATGTTTATCCCAAATAATATTCATTAAGGCGGAGTTCCCCTTCCTTTATGAAGGTTGAAGTAAATGCTCTCTTAGATCTCATTTGAAGAAAATCTCCTGGAGCCACTGAGTATTATGACAAAGACTTCCTGTTTGCTTCATCCTTTCATTTTGGGTAGTTTACATTAAATCAGTGTAAAGATATTTCCTTTGTTACTGAAAATGAGTCCAGTTCCCCTTCACACAGAAACGTGTAGAGACAAAAAGTTCTACTTTGTGAGACTGAAGTTTGTAAGACCTGTTAACAAATGTGAGATGTTTGCAGATGATGTTGATAAAAACTGCAAGTACCAGGATAAGCTGAAAGGGTAGAAATAAAGGAGGTAGCAAGGACTTACTGTCAATACCAAAACAGCCTTCAAAGATCAAGAGGTTGCGACTGAGACAGATGAATAATGGTGGAAGTACAAGCTGCTGATGCAAAACCAGAAGAGAAATGATGGGTACGGAGATGACAGGGGCCCTCCCCTAATTTCACCAGCTTACATGGCCTCTCAGAGTAGATTCAACTTGCAATCTGTTGCTTTTATTCTCGTGCCAACATTAGATATAGGGCAGAGGTGGCCGCTGACTTTCCTGATGGGGGCATAGGGAGGGTGGTCACAGAGCAAAGCGCGCAGCCTTTCTCCTGCCCTGTACTACCCTCCAACCCACCAGGGCAATTGCTCTTATTCTGCTCAGCCAGTTATAGAAGTAGTACTCAAGGACTAAATTTCCACTTAATATAATTGAGAAAGGTTGTAGGGCTTTACTGCTATCATTGTTTAGCAGTTATTTTTCCTGGAGCTGCAATTATCGCTGCCAATGCAATTCAGTGGGTAATGGAGGAAGTCAGGACAGTATATGCTTCACAACCTCTCAGGTGCTACCTACCCATGACACTTGTTTGTCAGGCTCCCACTCAGCTCCTCCATTGTTCCAGGCAGAATAAAAAGCAAGAGCTTCTCCCTGGTTTAAACCTATAGCCCATCTTTTAGCCTTGCATTTGAAGGAGTAGGGAAGGAGTGCTGGAGGAGCAGGGGAACAAATTGAAAGAGTAAACAAGGGTAATTACAGAACAAAAGCAAGAGGTCTGCACTCACTAATTTAGCCCTCAGGGCAGCTGATGAAGTGTCAAAGTAAGGGATTAGACAGTTAAAGTCCTGAGCAGGAAAGAATGTTAACAACTGCATTGTGAACCAGCTAAAGTTGTGGGTTTTTAATATGATTGTAGGATTTAGGTAAATCAAATGGTCATCTGGCTCTCAGTCATTTATACTGAGATGCTTCCAGTTTTCTCCTTCTCATTCAGAACTTGGATTCTGGCCCTTGAAAAGAAGATGGTCTTATGACAGTCATCCACCCTCTGAAGATTTCACCACACTGCCTGAAATATTTTAACCTCAGATCCTGATCAGCTACATTTGCCATTATGATTCTGCATGTGAAGAGCTAATAAATGTTTTAATACATTCTTCATGAAGTCATAAAATCCAACAGACCGGCAAGTTGTTTCTACCTGTGGCCTGTAACCATCTGCAGCATTTGCTGATGTATTTATAACCATCTAGAGATAAGTGGCATATCTGATAACACTTCATACTCATTTACTAGCCTCATATAGCCCACTGGAGAACCTTCCTTTGAAATGAAGTTGAATTGTAATTTTATTACTCTGAAGACATAAATTCATTTCCATTTACCATCTAGCCAAACAGAAGGTATCATTGTTTAGTTTCAGTAGCAATTCATTGCTGCTTTTGAATCAAAAGGACAAAAGAAAACCCTGAACCATGCATGAATACATGCAATGAACAAACCTGCTACAAACCTTCTGATAGAGAAAGAAGAAAATACTCAGCAGAGAAAATTTGCCACCCTTGGAAGAAAAGGCTTAGTAAGGCAAAAGCAAATTTCTTACACAACTTACTGAAAGAATTAAAAAGTAATGAATTATCCAGGCAACATTTGGGATTAAAACTGCAAAATACAGGGCTTTCTTGGTGTAATTATTTTGTATGCCCTGCTTATTCCTACTTGATACTACAGTGTTAGATTCCTTTAATCAATTAAACAGGTACATTCATGATGCAAAACAAATTAAGTGGAACAACTTTTGACAGACTTTGCTTGCTGATCTGTCCTGCCTTCAGCCTGCA
>NW_010558373.1:44921-45122 GCF_000687285.1 Phaethon lepturus | reverse complement strand
GCGAAGGGGGACAGCGAGGAAAGCAATCGAGAGGCTCAGGAGTGCACCGGGGAGCGGGAGCAGCCACAGGCAGGGATGAGGAGATGCAGCCACGGCCACGGGGACGGCCATCCTTCCTGCTCCGGGCCTGGGGAAGAACCTGCAGGAGGGCAGCCCAGCGTGGGGACGGGGGCGGCGGGAAGGCAAAAGGTTGTCCTGAGG
>NW_010558373.1:16344-44871 GCF_000687285.1 Phaethon lepturus | reverse complement strand
GGCTCCTCGCGGGCAGAGCATCTGAACAGAGCAAATAAACATCCCACGCTTCCCAGCATGGCTTTAAATTAAAACAAACCCATTCTGTAACACCGCCAGAGAATGGCTGACTGAGAAATTTACAGTCCAAAGTATCCAGGAATTCACTCTCTATTACTCTGTGAACATTTATTAAAGATATAAAAAATGAAATCAAAATGGCCATATTAGGAATATTTGATACCCTTCGTGGACACATATCTTTTATTTTCAGGACAAAGTTGCTTTTCTCCCAAGAAGTCTGATGAATTCAGAGATGGGAACTTGCTAAAATCATATGCAGTGGTGGAGCAATGTATAGCATTACTTTTGCTTGCTGTTAAGTGATATTCTGTAGTTCCTCCATTACCTCGAGAGGCTGATTTGACTGGCCTGGGTTAAGCCAAAAATAGAAATAGAAAACCACAAAATATTGTAACAGACATTCAGAATCATAAATCTGTAATCAGCAAAGCAGAGAACCTCTGTTAACATCTTCATGTAACACAACTATTTGTTGAGGAAAGCAAATAAAAAGAGTTAATGAGACCAATTTAAAAAGTAGCTTTTGCAAGCCCAAGAGCTTTGGATTACCTGTATAAATACCCAGACCGCTGGAAGCTGGGCTGCTCTCAGGAACTGACAACCTTTTGACATCTCTACGCCCTCCATTTACAGCCCTGTGAGCCGCGTTGGTCCTGCCTGGGAGAGGCAGCCTTCCCGAGGGACGTGCGTTTTCCATGAGCCGGTCCCCAGACGAAAAGCAGAAGTGGGGACCACCGGCTGCCAACAGGCTGCCAGGGACCCGCACCCGGGACAGGCAGCACACCCGAAAAGCGTCGGGGAGCTGGGTGCTCTCCCCCAGCACAGGGAGAGGAGGCAGGCGGCACGGCCGCCGCGGAGGCTCGGACGCGCGTGCCTTGTCCTGTCTTTCTAGCAAGCAGCAAAAAACGGCTGAAAGGGGCACCAGGGTTTGCTTCAGCCGCGGCTTTTTAGCACGGTTTCCCGCTGCACTTATAAACGGGTCAATAAAATAAATTAGACACACCGATGTCAAAATCTCCATGTGCTTTTTTTTTTTCTGAGAAATTCAACTGCTCACTAAAAACGGACAACAGGAGCAAAGCTTTACCATGTGCCTTGCCTGGTATGAAAAACCATCAATGTTTGATCTCAGTTTAGATTGTTTCTTAGTACGGCCCACAAGATGTTATCACCTTGATATTTTTTTATTATTATTATTATTTTAATTTCTAAGCTGGTGCGTCTTGCAGCTACTCCTAGGCATGTCCTGCACTCGTGCCCTAGGGTACAAGATGTCACCTCTTTCCTGGTCTTTTAGGGACTATCTTGAACATATAGTAACTATGAAATAATTAACCTGTAGATCACACTCTTCTCGCAAGCACGTGACCAAGCAAGCTGGTAACTCAGAAACGTGTTCATGGTTCTCAAAAGATAAATATGTCTTTCCGTGTGACATATACTTAACAAATACCCAGCATGTCTGAAAAAAATTACTTTCTAGATGCTTTCATATGAATCCAAAGATTTACCTTTAGACCCCAGGTTTTCAGTTTGCTGCAATACACACATTCACCCTGAGAGTTACACAGCACCTACCACCACATCAGTCTTGGCAGAAAAATCCTTGTTGATACTTATATCACTGTAAAATCCACTCATGCTGAGTGAATTAATTACTTACTAAGCTGACAGTTTTTAAGACGGCGCAAGATAAAACCAACCAAAAAAGCCAAACATAAAAAGCCAAATATAATCCCAATGTCTGTTGAAATGTTAAAATAACAATGGTATAATGTTTGCAGCGTTGAACCTTGGCCCTTGGATGAGTTTCTTAGTATCAGTTTTCAAAACACATTGTCACCTACAGACTCATACAGGTTTCTTGCAATGCTTTTCAACACATGTATCAGCCAGTCCCAATAGTCTAAAACCTCTCAGACCAACTCTGGAAACTATTTAGCACCTGAATCCCATTTATTTCCACATAAATGTCTCAGTTCCTTAATCATAATTGGGAAAACTGTATTTCTCTGCTTCTCAGGAATTATTTAATAAATTCTACATCAGACTTCTGAAGTCCTTTAGATATGATGGCAAGGGGAGAGCCCAGAGATATCCTGGACAGATCAAAGTGAAACGAGGAATTAAGTGAGGGAGATTGGCAGTGACAAGATGAGCTTTGCTTTGGCTCCTGGAGATAGAGGCAGGCAGACAGCCTGTAAACACGCCACTAAAAGCCTCAAATTACAATCCATAATTTGTAAAACCCAGCTAACAGCATTTGCACTGTGCATACTGAAACAGACTCGAAATTATTCCTAATTCACGACATTGAAATTTTCCTTAGTGTCACTTACGAGTTATCAAATCATTTTCATTATTCGCTGGAAAAGATAAATAGCAAAACTCAGAAATTCATACCAGAAGTTATATTTATAGAAATAGTGTCTAATTTTTGGAGAAAACGCTTTGCACCAGGTCATCGGTTCAAGACAGATGGCCTCATAAACCTCTCAGCAATGTATAAAACCTGAGGTTATACGTGACGGGTTCCAGGAACTGCATTTCACACAGATGACTGAGTGCTGCAGCAGAGAAGCAGAGGCCATTTACTGCCTGGTAATGGGACGTGAGCCGAATACACCCCTCACCTGCGCAGGCTGCGGGACGAGACCGAAACGGAGAGCGACCGCGAGCTGCCGTCCCCACCGACGAGCCACACCGCAGCACGCTGCCGAGGGCGAGCTGCCGGTCCGCGGCGTCCTGGGCTGCTTAAATCATTCGCCTGCCGTTTGCTCACCCGCAAGGGCTGAGTGCTGACGCTGAAAGAAAAGCCCGGGCAAGCAGCGCGCTTCGTGGCACGCTGCGCGGCAGAGCCGGCGTTTGTGTACCTGGCCCTGTCTGGCTCTTCAAAGGTTCGTAGGCAGCCCTTCTCTGTCATTAACGTACACGGTGAGAGCATCCGACTTCACATGATGTACATTAATTTACTGGCATTTTACAAGGGAACCCCATTTACTTAAGTCGACATATCTACAGCCGAAATAGCTACGCATATCTAAGAGATAGACGAGCTACACGATGTTAAAAGTTTATCAGTCTTTTCCAGCTTCATACTATTTTGGACGTATCAGTAAACAAGCTAGCACCCCCGGTGCCTCCACTCATAAAGGCGCAGCAGAAGGCATGGTATAAATAAATATGGCTACCATATGGTACGTTGCTTTTGCCGTTGCGAAGCAGGCACAACAAGCGTTCTGTCGTCCGTCCAATTTGCAAACCTCTCGATTATTTCACAGCACCTGGTGTGAACTGGTTTTGCACATAAAAAATAGTCCCACACTATGAGACATCACTCTAAATTTTGAAAAAGAAAGCGTGCCTATATGTGCGAGAGGGAGGGAGGGAGGAGGGAGGGAGATCTTTCCACATGTGAACAAATTACCACAAACAGGGCTTCAAGGGGCACGCTGTAATTTGGGACTGGGAAGCGTGTGAGGGTTTTGCTAATGTTTCACTCACATAAGCCATTCTACTATATTAATGGAGAGAAATTATGTAGCTGGAGCTCGCAACTTGTTTACTCATCAGTTTAGAAATCTCCTGGCGTTGCTATAGATGAGCTGCCACTGGAAAGCATTAATGATGTTACTATTTCCTTCTTTAAATAAACATAAAACTAGTATGTGCACCTGTCTAGTTGGTACTGCTCAACCACATCTTTTTATTCTTTTTTTTAATTTATACTACTTGGATCGAGCAATCGTTCTAATGATCTCTCCATTTTGCTGCGGAATAATTCTTTAAAGTGACTTTTTTGCTGAACGTGTTTCTCAGCATGCGGTTACAGCCTCACCAATACAGGTGGGACTGGTGGCATTGCCCATTACTGACTTCATTTGACTCTTCCTTGTATTCCCTGCCTTTAGACACTTCGAACTGCCCAGGCTGAAAGCTCCCATGTTACAAAACTGCCTGAGGTTTGATTACTCACAAAATGCCTGAAAAACCTCTGAAACCTCTGAAAAAGTGCTGCTTGCAGATGCTGAGGGATGCCCTGACCCAGGTTCACCTTGCGCTTGCTCAGCGACGCTGCCAAGATGCAAAAAGGCCACGCACCTGCCTGGTCCCCTCTGCCCTCCTGGTGCTTCTTGCTGGGCTCGGGTGCTGAGAAGGAGGAATCCACCAGGCTCCAGAGCAGAGGGGCACAGCTGGAAGGGAGAAGTCCAGGAGGAAATATTTCCAGACAAGTAGCCGGATGAGGGTGGCGGGGAAGTAAAGTCAGGTAATTATGCACAGAAGTTTCTGTTCAAAACGTCACTAAGGTTTCCCAAAAAACACTTCTGAGGAAATCCAGAATTAAAATCATCCACGTTATCTAATTTTAGCTCTTGGAGGTAAATCTTCCAGGGACAGATGGGCCCTGAACGCCATTACCAAGCAGTACATTTTTCTCTGTCTCAACACACAGCGTGGATGGCACTACCTAATGAGCAGCAATAGCAAAATGTCTTGATCTTCACTGTCTACAGTGCTGCTGGGCTCCTGCACCTGAGCAAGGAGAAGCGAGCAGAGGTCTGGGCAGGCTGACAGAGCTCTCCAGGGATGGGGATAGGCTGATTGCCAGTGACCTCCACAGGCATCTGCTGGTAGCAGAGAAAAAGTGAACTCAGAAATCTCACTGTTTGGCAGATCCTCAGGGCAATTATGGGTGTTTCTCCTAGCCCTGACTCAGTCCACTGTTCTTGAGTTTGTTTTCATCCAGGTCTGTCTCTTCCATCTCGTTGGCCAGGCCCCTGAGGACACCCCAAGCCAGCAGTGCCCACCTGCTGGGTTCAGACCTAAGGGTTCTGGGGAGCATGTGCATGGCTCCCAAGCCAGCCTGTGCTGGACACCCAATCCACCCTCCCCGCATCTCTTCCCTGTCCAGCCTACCCTTCCTCGCACCCTCCCTGCTGAGGCACTCCTGGTCTCCCCCACCTCCCGTTTAGCCCTTGTTCTCCTGGGTCACCTCCTTGCACAAGGGTTTCCAGCTGCTGCGTATGCCGGTGGTGAGTGGGTGGCTGTCTGCGTGCTGCCATGGCTAAGTACTTCTTGCAGAACACAGAAAGGAGAAGAAACATCAGGACATGTATTTCTGTCAAAGCAATGAGTATATGAGATACACAGACACCACGTTTCACTCTTGCTTTGGTGGCCGTAGGATATACATGCCAACTTTTGCTCTTCCAGATGGTCCCCATTTACATTTTTTTGCATCTGGAAGATGCTCTCTCACTTGATGGCCACATGAAAGATGGCAGACAACTATACAACTGAGTGGAAATTCAGTGTGGGATCCCAGGGACGCTCCAGAAGGCTTTGTGAGTTCAGACTTGTGAATGCCATAAATGCTAACACAAATTGTCCATCAACACGTATTCAAAGTAGTCACAAAAACAATTTCCCCGGAGTGGTCTCTGAGTCATTCCATAGCCAGAGCCATACTAGGCAGAAGAGTGCTCTTGCAAGCCTGCATAAGCCTTGGTAGGAGTGACATTTTTTGGATGGAATTGTCAGGAGTCCCTAATTTAGGGAGGGTATCGCCATCCTTTGCCTTTTTTTACCTATGATTTTCTCCATTGCCTGTTTCTTTGTATGCTGGACACTGTCAGATGCACACACTTCCATCTGCTGATTTTTAAGCACTCTTGGCTTTGAGACATCTTTCTTCTGTTTTAATCAATAGATACTTTACCAGACATAATTACAACTTGAAACTCCTATGTGCCTTTTAACACAGCTTGAAAAGCAACTTATCTGCAGGGCGGGGAGTGGTTTCAGCTTACTCTCCTCTCAGTGATTATCAGGCTATTTCACCTTTGCCCATGATTCCACTAAAATACTGTAAATGCCCCTCCTCATCCCTGAATTGCTTCGTCTTGCCTAGCTTTAACTCATCATAGCTTTTAACTCTCATTTTTTCCTGCTAGCAGTAACTTAGAGAATGTTCTTGTGTAGCTGCCACCTCTGGTTTCCATTTGCAGAACAGTTCATTTGTTAACCTCAGAATTTTTGAGCTGTCCCTTGTGAAGCCACATTGGGTTTTTACTTGTTCTTTGCATATCTTTTTTCAGAGGAATTTTAATCTGTTGCACCCTAAATTCAGATTTCTTATTAGAATTCTCCAGCTTGTTTGCACACCCTTGGATCTGAGGTACTTCTTCACATTGTATCCAGCCCACTAAGACCCTGATTTAACTAAGCAGTTAAGGATGTGCTTAATTTAAAGAATGTGTATAATCCTATCCCTGTTCAACAGAACACATATATCATCAGCTGTTCCAATGGGACAAAAACACATGCTGAAAGTTACTGTAAATTTGTAAAAACTTCTATTCTTGAAATCTAATCCTCCAATACTACTGTAGCACCTCCTGGTTCCTAGAGAGTTTTTCTCAATTAAACAAAAGGAGATTTGCAATACTCTGTTGTTTTCATCCCTTTGTTTTCTCAGGACTTGTTACCTTCTGGGTTTCTAGGTCACTGCAGTCTTTTACATCCTCTAGAGAGAAGTAACCGCATGTTTTACCATATTGGGATGACAAGCCGTCACGCTCTTGAAAAGCAAGAGACTCCTTATTCAGAATAAGCAAAATAAAGCAGAATTTTTAGACCTCCAATTTCTGACCAGTAGGACTTGCATTTGTGGAGGAATCCGCAGAAATCAGCTGTGAAGGCTCAAGCCTCCATCCCTCCCTCCAGGGCTCAGGCTGAGAGGCTGCACAGAGCCCATATGCTCTCAGGCCAGGCTTCAGCTTTTCTCCCTAGTTCGGTGACTTTTTACCTTCTTGCAGAAAGTGACACAGAAACGTGTTTCCATGAGATGAAGGAGCAGGGAGAGGCTTCCCACTTCCATGCTCCCTGGGGTAATTTGTCCCTTTCTTATCATGACAGTCAGATGAACCATCCTGGAAGAGAAAAGTTGAGATTCAGTAGTATAGTACTGTCCTGGTGAATTTTTGTTTTCACCCCAAGCTTCTAAAAACAGTCACATTTGCTCTAGTAGCCAAATGCAAACTGAAGAGAAGTGCAAAGGACCGAGCAGCAAATTTTCTTTTACCAGTCAGCTTTGCATTATAAATTAAAGCTGATAAAGTAAAGATAATGCTTAAAAACTTTGCACCTTGAGGCAATCAAGTAACTCGGCATCCCTGCAGTCAGTCAGATGAAGTACTTGCAGCTTTACTCATGGTGTCCTAAGAAATATGTTGTTTTGCTTCTTGGCTAAGCTGTTGAGTGGGGGTGGAACATGATTTCCAGGCAAAAGGCAGAACAGAGCACAGACCTGTTTGGTTGCTGGCTTGGTGTCCTGTCGTTGGCTTAAACAAAGCTTCATTTTAAATTATTTTGGATTGGGTTTTTTTGTGTGTGTATGTGTGTAGGTTTGCCTCCTGTTTCAGTATTATCTGTTAAAAATACTGTGCAGCTTGATGCTATCACCCACACCCCAACAGCACTTTAGCACTTTATCGCTTACTCCCTTTCAAGCAGAAGAGGAATTTTTCTTGGTGTTAATGGAAGTGCAGTCAAGGGTTGTGCAGGACCCCTCTGAGAAAAGCAGCACGTACCAGATGCTGAGGTTAGTCTAAATCAGGTTTGGGGACTTTTTAAAAAACAAACCTGAAAGATTTTATTAACATAGGAAATGACTCGGAAGAATCTGCAGGCTACGAAGCTGGATAATATCCCTCAGATGGTACAATTACCCAGACAACTGAAAAAACTTGCCATTATACAAATAAGGTATAGCACCGTGAAGCTGATTGATAGCAATGTAGAAAGGTACAGAAAGGTATTGCTCTTCTAGGGAATAAAGGGTGAGCATGTTGCAATCAGCAGCCAAACTTGGATAACATGATAACTAATACATTAAATAAAGATGTTCAACGTTTCTTCATAACAAAGTAGAGGAGTCATAAATCACAAAGTACTGATTCCTTTGGGTACCACAACTGTACAAGTTTGAAGACAAAGAATATATCAAGTTTCATGCTCATTCTCATTCTAATCTCCACGTAGTAACCTTGAGGTCGGAGAGAGAAGCGAGAGCCTGTGGAGATATGACTTCAATGAGGGAGAAGGGATTTTGCCTTGGGTTGCTTGGATTTCTTAGAAGAAGAATCTGCTGTCTGAGTAATTGGGAGCGTTTTGCCTCATAGGCCTGAAATAACAGAAAAATAGGTAATACGTTAAGTAATTTGGGGATTATTTTGTAACCGAGACTGCCCTCTAAATTTATCCACTTTCCCTATCAAACGCTCCCTTCCAAGAACTAATTACTGAGTCATTCTCCTCCTGTGTCATGTAAGTACTGTTTCTTTCCATCTTCAGGGGTTTTTGTGTTTGCACAAGCTATTCCTGTTTCTCCACACTAACACACTTTAGCTACTAAAAGAAAAAACGTAGAAGGGACAACTCAAAGTGACCAGATATCTTGTGTCAGAAGAGAATTAGCAAACCCTAGTAACTGTCTGGGCATTTATTTGCTATCATGTATCTGAACATCTCAAAGTACTTTTGAGCTATTAAAACTTTACAACATCCCACGAGGTTGGTGTTTTTAACCTTCTTTCACAGACAGTAAAAATGATACAGAAATAGCTGAGCCCCCGTGCTGTAGGTCATATGGGCAGTAGCAGAGAGGGGTCATAAACAAGCTGACAAGGCTGTAATGTTCCAGCCATTAGACAACACCACCTCCTTCTGGAATGAAAAGTCAGCAACACGGTTGTCTGATGCAGGGGAAAAAAAAATAAAAGTCACTGCAACTTCTTGAAAACTATTATAAGGCAGCCTTCCCTAAAAAATGGAGAGCGAAAGGTGAATTATGAAATTCCCCTTATGAGTCACATAGTGTATATTCCTACATTAAAGTAAAAACAACCAGCTGTTTGGATACCGTTCTAAAAAATAGAGAGAGGCACATGAAACAAGCGCCTTTGCCTTGGCTCCTGCACCTCCCGAGCACGGTGCGGGTACAAAGAGCTGCGTTTGCAGCAGGATGAACGGGACCACCACGAAACCGGGTGGGAAGGTCGCACTGCATAGGCTCATGAGCAAGCTTTCGCCGGCCACTCCATCGCGGGGCCGCAGCGAAGTGCATCACCGGCTCCTTTACCTGCTTGCTGGTCGGGTTTTGCAGCCCGCGAGGCTGCCTCCGGTACCCCGGCCGGGCAGTTCGGGGTAGCTGTGCTGCGGGGTACGTATAGCCACCACGTCCACCCGGTCAAGTGCCACGCGGGGGGGTTCTGAGAGTGCAGCTCAGAGCCTGCTTCTGAGGTTTCAGCCCTATGGGAAGAAGACTATCCAAGCAGATTGCATCCAGCGTCAGGAACGTATGGAGCTGAGATCATTACAGTGCCGTTACAACCACAGCAAACGCTGAAAGGAGTCCAGGCCGCTATTGCATAAGACTCAAGCGCTTTCCTGGCAGTGACTGCGAAGAATATGAAAATGTTGAAACTGAATTTATTCTCCGTTTCAACATCATCTCGCAGAAAGAGTCAACCGGCAATGGAATTTCAAGGGGGAAAAGCTCCTATAAAACTAATGGCTTTTTACTCTCTCTCTCTGTCAGCAGATGATTAATTCCTGGTGCTGGAGGTGCATCTGAGCAACTTAGAATGGAGTTCTGGAAGTCATGGAGAAGCAAGAGAGGTTTTGACCAAGGCTTAATCATTCTATTCTCAGCCCTTGCACCATCCAAAGCTCCACTGATGAGAAGCCAGCAAGAATTTTTCCTTGAAAAAGGCAAAGGAAAACATCAAGATAGTCTTGGTTTGAAACTTGGGATCTCACATTAACAAGAAACTTAAAGCAAGACAGATTTAAAGTAATCTTTTTTTTTTTAAAGTCAGATGCCTCATGTTTAGTACCTAAATCTGTTTTTGAAACTTGTGCGTATACTCCCAAAGCCAGTATAAACTGGCTGACTGGGGCCTCTGAAATGTATGCCGCACAGGCTGACACGTTAATTTGGAACAGTGAGTTTAATTAGAGTCACCCAAGTTAAAAAACTTTCTCTAAGTGATTCACCACTGATTACAGAAAAAACAAGTTCTACGTCTCTCTCCCTGTTGCTATGTTCTGAACACAAGAGCATGCAAATCTATACCCCTCAACTCCTTAAATCACAGCAAACTGCACCACTTCTGGAAATACATTCCCCAGCCTAATGCTTACTTGTGGTAGTCACTGCAAAGTAGGTCTCGATGTTCCTGATACTCCTAAAACAACAGTCTAGAATGGAATAATGGAGAAAGAATTCAATTTGGAAATACTTCCTGAGTTACCATTTATAACAACGAGTACCTCCTAAAATCTTCCTACGCTAGAGCTGAGAATACAGAGGTGAAAACATACAATACTGTATCATCATTGTCTTTAGCTTTAAAAAGTATTGAGTATACAAGATAGATCCAGCATGTATGGATATAATTAGATCATTGTATTTTTTAATATTTAAATATTTTTAACATTTTTTATTAAAATCCCCTCCAAACATCTGGAAATTTTAATTTTTAAAAAATCAGTCTTTTTAGCAAGTGGTAGGACAGCCAAAGCTTTCTTGCCAATCAAAACATTCCCAGCTACTGATTTCATTTGTTCCAAAATTTCATCAATATTTTTGAAAATTCTTCATGATCTTCTTACTTTTTTTTTTTTTTTTTTTTCCACAAAGGGAAATGTTCGGTCCAAGCAGCACTGCCATTACAGAGAAAGACAGACCTGTTCCTGAGGGAGATTAATTAAATAGTTTTCATATGCATTAACCATTCTCTTTGTGCATTGCCCTTCATCCAGTCCATACTTTTGACTTCTGCAGTAGAAAAAGCAGGTGTCCCTTAGAACAAATTGCTTGATGCACCTCTGGAGTAGCACTAGCCAACTTATAACCTATGCATGGAACTTGATTGACATGCTACGGAAAAAATAGCTTGGGATCACCTAATTAAAGACCATATAATAATGCAAGCAACCTTTACCCAGCATAGGAGATTACATTAGGCTGGCTCATCAAAAAAATTTGTACCAAAGTCTTCTTTTCCTCCACCTTGCCCTTTGTGTTGCTATATTTTGTCCCATCTCTGCCACGCCATCCGGAAGGTCCATCCATTTTCCCCAGGATGATATTTCAATCCTTCCCTTGGCAGATAATGACTCCCAACTGGTTTCCTCAGCCCATGCTTTTAGCACGCTGTGACTTCTGGTGACAAATTTATCAATGGAACAATTAAAGGGGAACACTTTCCAGATGGCGCAGGAGGAATGCCACAGCTCTCTTCCTCCAGCTCAACCCTTGCCCTTTCAGGCAGCAGTTCTGTTACCTCTTCTTTAACCTGTTCCTTACCACTTGACAGTCTGCCTACAAATCCCCATGTTCCACAGGTTCAGTCTCCCACACAGCTCAGTGGCACTGAAGCCCTGCTAGATTAAATCTCTGTGTTTCACTTCCTTTGAAGAGGAATTATCTCATCAAAGAGAAATATCGGTTAACCTGGTATAATTCACCTTTGAAAAACTCCTGTTGCTTTTATTTTTTCCGTTTTCTACTTGCCTTTCTATCTCTGTTCTCTATCGTTTCAAATCCTTGCATACTATCGAGGCGACACTAACGAGCTGCCCAGATTATTTTTCCCTTCCTTCAATAGAGGGTGTTATAGGCATTATCACCCAGTCATAAAGTGCTACCTTTGAGTTCACAGATTATTAAAATCCTTTCTACCAGACTTGCAATTTCCTCTTCCAGGTCTTGGACTATTATGAGATGGACATTATCCAGCCACTCTTCCATTGCAAACACATTCATTTGCACTTCTACAGTTACCCCTGACTACCTTTGTCCTCATACTCTACCTTATGAAATATAGGCTCATTATAAAACAAAAGCAAAGTATTCTTTAGTTTGAGGTCATATTTGAACTACCTTCATCTTCATTCCCTCCTTCCTGAGGGGAAGAGAGGATTTTTTTTTTTACCCCACTTCTAACCAGGGTGAAGAACTATATTAATTTTGGAAATGGTCTTGTCTCCTGTGACAGATCTCAACACATGCCTTTAAAGGGTCCAGATAAGCCATTAATGGCATTGTGTTATGTGTCAGAAAGGTCCTAATACTTACAAATACGCAAATTTGAAGTTCCTTTGCCCTGGAATTGCATTGGCGGATACAGCGGTAATTGTCTAAAAATAGAATTTGATCCAAAAAGGAAAGGAAAATCATTCTGACATTGACTTCAGCTTCCAATATATTTGTCATTTTGAGTATCTATGTCAGCAAAGACTCACCAGAAACCGTTTTACCGACTACCTTACCTTACGCCCTGCAGCATCCCCAGAAGAGCTCCATCCAGGTAGAAGAGCCCTGTCTGTGGCTGACGTGCCTGGGCCAAAGCTGGTGCTTCTGCGGCACGCTCCTTCACCCTCCAGCTCACCTGGAGCACACCCTACGCTTCCTGCAGCTGGTACAGCACAAGCCCACCCATCACCCAGCAGACAAAACAAGTGCACACAGCAAATATCAGAAAAGTTGGGAGCGTTTAACGCTTATTTTCTGTTTCTCACAGGGAAAGCCATAGGTGGCTATTCATTAAATCCCCAAAACCCTCTTCCAAGTCCTTCTGGCTTGAATGTATAAGGAAGATACTCTCTTCTCTGTCTCAAGCTCCTTCCATCTTCACCATGCCAAAACCCCAGATCAAGCCTCATTTAAGCAATATACAAGGAGCAATTTCAATCCACTTAAAATGTGTAATCAAATAGCTCACTGCTCAGTATATTCCAGAGTTTGGGAATGCTTACGAAGCTGCCACAAAGCTTTCAGTGCGCTGCAGAGCTCTGCTTTGAACTGCCAAAGAAACTGGAGGTTCTTGCCATAAAATTGAGGTCCAGTGTGTCACAGAGTGCACACTGTTTTGTCTAATTTGAACCTGGAAACAATTTCTATGCTTTTTTCAGAACTGGTGAGTAACCATTGAGCGACCAGATTCATGTCTTCATGTTAGTAATGAAAGAGATTTTCACAGTGGGTTTGGCCTTCTAAGAACTATCTGCCCCATGATGCCATCTCCTCTCCTAATTTCCGCACATTAAATTTCATCAAAGAGCAGCTGAAATGCAGGATGCTTTTTTCCTCACATCACTCCTCTGAGGAAACCATTGCTTTTAGCCTCCATAAGGATTTTATGAAAGACTGAGAGAGCGAGACATCCCCATGACAACCTCTGTAACACATTGGTCAAATATGGCACATTTTTAGTGTGAACTGTATTCCCACGAGAGCTGCCTAACCTGGCAGTGGCATGCTGGCGTTCCCAGGTGCTACATGCGGAAGCAAAGCTGGCAGCAGACCTTTGCATCGGGATGCCCGTGGTACAAGGCATGCAGGAGTGCTCCTGGGCATCTGAGGTCTTTAACAACACATGGGCATGAGAAATGGGGCCAGACCAGCCATCAACCTAGCCCTATAATCTGTCTGTGACAGTGACTTCTTGTAAAAAAGTGTGTGCAGATATGAATGCACATATCTGGCAGCGCTTACTCAATTCCTGTTGTTGCAACCATTGCAACAGAACACTCTTTTTGGATTGGTAATGTACACCTTTATTTACATCATAAATATACAATCCTACACAATCCATACAATCCTAAAGACCAAACAAAATAAACTTGGTCAGCTTAATCCCTTGAGCTGTCCTCAAAGAGTCTTTCTGATTACAAACAACAAGCAGGCAGCACCTCCTCATTAGGAAGAAGGGAGAGAAGTAAGAAGTGAGCATGCAAAACCCATGGGCTAAACTGGCTTATTAAAATGTATTAAGCCTGACTAGCACATGTTATTGAGCAGAGCCAAGAAAATGGCTTTAAGCAGGGATGGAGGGAGTCTCCCATTTTGCTAGCCATCTTTGAGTGAGAGAGGAATACGCTGAAGTAAACTGTATGGAAAGGAAGAGGTAGGTCCCCACACACCTCCGCAAATCCCCTGAAGCTGCACAGCACAGCTCTGGCCAGCCTGCGGCCTCCCGGGGGATGGTTGTCCTGCAGACTTCTCCTCCCATGCTGCATCCCATGTCCCCTTGCCAGCACCTCTCTTGGGGGTGCAGGCAGGGCTGCAGTACAGGTGGAGGTACAGCCCCAGCTGTCAGTTGGAGACATCAGCAGAGTCCTGAGGCAACCTGACTACAACAGCCACCAGGCAGGACAGGAGTAGAAGCAAATCAAAACTTCTTTTTCTTTTTTTTTTTCCCTGTCAGCCCATTTTTTGGTGAAATACTGGTAATTTCCTGAAAAAGCGGACAGTTTTCTTGGAGGTACGTGTTTGGTTAAAAACACAGTCCTTTACTTTGTCAGAAAGTTTAGTGAAAAATACTTGACCAGATCTTTTTCCAATTTCCTCCTCAGAAAAGCCCGTGCTGGCCTGTGGTGCCTCTCTCCTTGCCCCTGGACTCGCACACGCCGCCAGTAACTTGTGACTTGGAGGGAGCTACCTCTCACACCGCTTTCTAGCTTTGGTCTTGTCAGCAGAGAGGAAAAGAGAGATGGAAAGAGAGATAGTACTCGGGGAAGGCAGAATCCTTAGAAACGACAAATAACGAATACAGACAGGCAACTCAGAAGTGAAATCCTATAAAACGATATTGTCAAATGTTCTCAAAAATGGCCCACAGTGGAGAACTGGCTAGTCAAACAGAGCTGGCTCTCCTTAGCCCCAGCTATTAAACTGTTGTGAAGCTAAAATTGCATGAAATAGTTTCCTAACTTCACTTTTCCATGTATATAATGGAACACCACAAGGGTGTTTCACAACTAGAAAATGGGAAGAGGAGATATAAACAAGACACTCTGTATTAAAATGTGATCCGTGCTATGAAAAACAAATGAGAACCCTGGATCTGACCTAACTGTTAAGTAATTTCAAGTGATAATAAGATACCAATGATGAATTTGTTAAATCTGGAGTACATGTGGAACTCATCTGAAGCATACAGCCGAAAAACAAATACACTAATTTCAACAGTGATGCAACGTGACATTTTGTCCATAAGTAACTAGCTGAGGACAGTCTAGCCTGCAATTATATTTTTGCAGACATAAGTTTGATTAATTTTTTTAATGCATGTTAATATTTCTTGTTTACATAATAGTTCAGCGAGACAGTGTTCTCCTCAATTTAGAGACACCAAGAGTCACACTGCCTGGTACACCAAAGGGTCTATCAGCCCTGGAAGGTTCACACAAACAGTGTATTAGTCTTTTTAGCTCAGAAGAAAACCCAAAACCAAAGTCTGTTTTCACGTACATCACAATCGTTTTTAATCAACCATGCATTTCTAACATCAGCATGTTCAGAAAAAGGCTAGATCGAATCCTTACTGTAATCACGTTGTCAATACGTCCATAGCAGGACCAAAGCAGTTAATCTTCTGAAACCTTTTGCAGCACGACATTTCTATGATTTCACCCCACCAAGTATGTGCTGCCTTGTTCTGAAGCAAGCTTTAATGTGCCCAGGCTGTCCGTCCTAGATTCTGTCTAATCTCTTCTTGAAAGACCTCAGTGACAGCGATTCGGCTACTTCCCAATAAAGTCTGTTCCAAAATCTAAGCCTTCTGGATATGTCTACAGAGTATCTCTGTTTTCCATCTACTATGTATTTTGCATTTATAGTTCTTTGTAGTTCTTTGCAATTTTCATTACTGGCATTTATGGAAAAGATTTTGCAATAATTTATCCATTCTTATACACTGATTTCTGCCTATTCACTGGATAAGGAACTTAGGTCTCTAAGACGGATTTCTTTTTTCTGTTCCCAGAGCTAGGAGCTTGCAAGTCAGGTGTAGAGATGCTGAGTATTGAAGGACAGATGGATCTGGATGTAAGTACCTCTAGTCAATGAGACTCATCTACATATAAAAGCTGTTTCAGAAGAAGATACAGCTTGAAATGACAATAGAAATAATTCTATGGTAACCCTATGGTTAGACAAGCCTTTGGTGGCTAAAATAGCGTATCACTTTGCATTGATTAGCTTTCACAGAAGGAGAACTAGATGCACCCTCATCATCATCAAGAGTGTAATTTATGGTGAGGCTGCTTGCGGCCAGTTTTGTTTCTAACAGGTTTTGACTTTACCTAACTCAAGAACATTTGCCCACTTAAGTTAACAGAGACTCCATTTTCACTGTACAGCAAACAGTTGAAATATGTGACTATTGCCATGTAATACACATAATGTCAAAAGTCAAAGCGTTTTCTGTTCCTTATTTTTCGCTCCGTCTCCAGAGCATCACTCCTTTTCTTTCCCACAGCCTAACACTAACGTCTGAACTCCAGGTAACAGTTAAGCTGTACTTTTATGCCAAACATTAGCTGATCAATAAGGGGGGAGGGGCAGAGATTTACCAAGGAGACAGATGACTGGTGACTCCGAAGTACTGTGACAATGAAAGGAGAGGATTCTAAATTTTCAAGGACTTTCTGGAAAAGCTATTTTGGATTGCCCATTGGAAAAAGCAGAAAGCAGGAGGCATATGTTACACTGCAGCCTTTCACAACACAACAGCCTAAGGGCAATGAGAAGATTTTCATAGCGCTAAGGGTAAGCAGTCCATGAGCCCTACAGTAAAATATTCCATGTCAGGAAAATGACCTTGATCATTGACTTTTGCAGGATTCATATTCTTTCAAGTTAATACTGAAGACAAAATGTATAAAAATAAAGTTGTGATGAGTGTTTAGCTGTAAACACAGGACTGTCTGGTCAAAAACATGTAATTATTGTTCTCTTTCATTTACCTTTGTCTTCCTGTGCATAGTGTTACTGCTGAGAATTAAATCCCCAATAAGCTTCTGGATAGGTTTTCAGGCTATATTCAATTTAATGAGTATTCAAATGGATATGTTATGAACACGGGACCCACCCTAAAGCTCTTATGAAAAACTATCCTTTTAATCTTAATTATTTAACTTACGGAAATCATTTTCTTAAGTGTGCTTTTAGCAACTGAAAATTTGACCAAAAGAAACATTTCTATTGATTTCATAAAACAGGAGACATGTTAACTTCTTTTTAACATCATCTTTAAAGACTTGCCATGCCTGTATGGCAACCATATAGGCAAAAATTTCCCAACCAATAGATATTTGATAAGAACAGCCACTGTAAATATCTGGCTGCACACTTATAAAGAACATCATAGAAGACGAGCACTGTGTTGCCCCACCACCCTCTGAAAAATCTTTCTGCTTTGGAAATATTAACACTTCCTTCCAAGAAGAGAGCAGTCCAAACAAAATTACAATTCCAGTCCATATGCTGATAAACTTTCAGAACAAGCTGATGTAGCATTGATGAGAAAAGGCTAAGGAAAGGCAAACAGTACCTCTGACCCTCATCTACACCACGTCTCTTCTGTGTAATTCAGCATTGTAAAAAAAGTCTTTTCTGATGTGCAATTTATATTTCCACCCATACAAAAACTGCTTTAGCTTGCCAGAAGAGTACAAAGAAGCCCTGGCAAGTGAAAACAAGCCCAGCATTTGTATATGAAGTATAAGCGTCCCCTTTACTCTCAGGCAATGGGATGAAGTTTACACATAATGCCTATCTCAGAGAATCACAGAATGGTAGGGGTTGTAAGGGACCTCTGAAGATCATCTGGTCCAACAATTTTCGTAACAGGAAACCCACTTGAACGCTCGTCTTCACATAATTGCTTACATTTCTATTATTATGTCATATATAAGGGTATGACTCAACATCCCACATGCAAACACCAACTTTGCATCTTCAGTTACAGCAACTGTGTGTTAAAAACCAGGCCCAGGCTCAGTATTACCCTTGGATCTCTATGATCCATATATCAGAACTGCAAGTCTGGTCTTGACTTGAGACTATCACTCTAAAATACTTCATGGCACAACATCCTGGCAGTTACCAAAAGCAATATGCAGGCACCAAAGGCCACACCTAGAGATGTGAAGATGCTCACCTTGTTTTAAATTTCACAAGCATTTTCTCAGCGTCCCCAGGTCTGCAAAATCTGTAAACTCCTCATGGAGTTCAGAAAGCACAGAGTGCCTTGGGTCAGGACACCTACCCAGCAAAATGCACCATCCTCCCCAACAGGTAGGACCTCTTGCAGGAGGCCCGCTGCAGGGAGACTTGAGCTGCCCCATCCACATTGAGGGACCTCACGGCATTGCCTTCTACCACACAGGCACAGCCACAGTCAGGTGGACAGGCTTTGCACGTGTCTAATAAGTCAACGTTATGATGGGAAAAATTCACCCAATGCCAAGAGCTCCAGCAAGACCGTATAACACTTCATTTGTGTGCTAAAAACTCAATGGGGATTTAATTGAATTAGATCCTTGTGCACAAGAGAAAGTTAACTCTTGCTGAATAAACATTTTTTATTAGGGCATCAGGATTAGATGGGATATATTTCTTACGAAGCAGTTTCATTTGAATGGGAATTAAATGACTGACATACCGTGCCTTCAAATGTTTATTTTTCATAATTTTTTCTTCTTTTTTTTTTGTTTTATGAGTGCAATGTTCCATCAGGGTCTTCTTTTTCCTCTGTGTAACAAAACCAAAGATAGCTTTTAAAAACAGAAGAAATAAATCAGAACACTCAAAGCCAAGGCTCTCCCTCTGGTTTGACTTGAAAGAGAAAAAACATTACAAAGTACAGCAAAAGTTTGCCGAGTCTCTTTAATGACCCTGAAACTGATTATGATTTACCGAATTTTGTGAGTTAGTAAATCTGTGCACATACACGATAGCAAAACAAAACATTGAGACTTTGTCGCCAACGGGATTTTCTGTTCAGAATTACATGGATCCAGTAGCACAGTGACTCTCAGGGAAACCTCTTGGTGGTTAACTGGATGAAACCAACAGGCACAAGAAGATATTACCTGCAGACAACTGCAGATGCATCTTTGGAGGAATGTTTATGCCAGCCATGCCGCAGAGTCATCCACGGTCACCCCGGCCCTCAAAAATGCCTTGATGAGACTAGAAGGCTAAAGCCAAATCTCCATCCTGGTGTTTGTGCCTGCCTCCTCCTCTTGCCTGGGTACTCTCGCCAGCGTCCTTGCATGTGACAATAATTGCGCTGTTTCATGCTCTCTTATGGAGCAGCGGAGGACAAATCCACAGAAGTTGCTCTCAGATGTATCATGCCTTTTTTCATTAGCGCAAGGTATAATTAGGACCTGACCCAAAGCCATCTCAAGCCAGCTGATGTCCATCCATTCACACTCCCTGGGGCTTTTGACCAGCACAGGTCCCAGTGTAGCATAAAATACAGCACAATTATTTTCACACATAAGTACACTGACAAGAGGTCATCATCATTTTAAAGATATACATGCTGTGCCTATCAAGGCCAAGGGGTCTTTAACCATAAGAAATGATTGAATTTGTATACCCGAGGAGGAAGCTGGAAAATAAAATTGCACTTGCTACAGAAAATCCATCTTTGTTTTCCAAGCTGTTCTTGCTTTCATACTCAAGTGTTTTGCGTTTCCCTCATCAGTAAGCACTACCACTTGGGAACGGCTGTGTCCTTGGGTGGACACATGATTCATGGTGTTATTGCTGCAGCTTCTATGTCTCTTCCTGGCAAATTTCAGTCTTAATTGTACTTCTTTCCTAAAGAAATGTGCTTTTAAGTCAATCAGGGTTTACAAATATCTCACCAAGTCAAATGAAGTCCAAGTGGGTGAAAGGCGGTTTTATTTTCCTGCTACAAATTTTCCAATCACACCTATTTTTATGTTAGCGGGGAAACCTCCATGATTTAATAACTACAAGCCATTTAACAAACATGAACTCAAACAAGCACTTATAAAGAACAAAAACAAATGCTTTACTCTGAAAGGTATGTTTTCCTTTTAAACACTTCTTCCGTTAGAATAGAAACATAAATTTAACTGATTTTTACATTATTTTATTTTTCTTAACAAAATGTTATTCCCCCCCTCCCATCCCAGATGGCTAGAAGTTGACGCAGTGCAAGGAACTTGGGAGGTTATACAAACATGAACCTAGTTTGACAATCCATTATAACTTGGCTAATGCCCCTCCGTCACCAATAATCAAGGCTCTGCTAACACTTTCATTCCTTTCTTTCTTATTTTTGCTGAGTACATTGCACTCTGCTCACTTCAATCACCAGGATTTCTTTTCTTTCAAGACGGCCCTTTCTTTTAAAGACTCTTAAGGGAAAAATATTTATTTCTCAAGTGAAGCCCTTGAAGGGGTCTGCTTCTTGCAAGTGAATTTACAGAAATGTTCATTTTCACAGTGGTTTCAAGCATGGTTTTCTCTTGGCTCCCCGTTTCCGATGGCAGCACTGTGCAGGGAAATGGTGCCCAGCTGTGGCACCGAACCCTGTATGTCTGCCTGCCCCCAGCACTACTTGATCGAAAATCCAAAACTGAGATTTGATCGTAACAGAGATGCCAAAGTCCTGAGTCTGCCCCCATGCAAAGTTCCTAAACCCTAGTGGAAAACCTCCAAGCAAAACCATCCTGCTAATTCAGACGTCCTTATAAGCTTCTCTGTGGAGGCCTGAAATACCAGTTTTAAAAGCATACTGGGTGGTTTTTTGGTTGGCGGGGGCACAGCGGCAGCCTGTGGGCTCAGCTTCTCCAACCACCTCAATTCAGGCTCTCCCAGGGGAAGCCTGGGGATCCCACCTGGACGTGTGGTGGCACAGCGAACAAACAGTCCAGCCATTGACTCACGAGCTTGTGTGGACTCCTGTGGAGAAAACGTAACTCCACCTTAGCTTGCCGGTACAGGTGTCTCCAGAGAGGCTTTGGTGTGGCTACAGGCTCTGCTCTTGCCCTGCTCCCATGCAGGATGGGCTCCCAGACACCGACACTCGAGTGCCCACCTCGGCAAAGGAGCTTGCCAGGACACTGGCCTGGCACACAAATCACACACCGTGCAGAGTTGGGGGCAACGGCTTCTGCCAGACAATACGCCTCTGCTGGCTGGTCTCCAAAGCGTGTCAGACCCATGCATCTACCCGTGTGCTGCGCCACATGCCGCGCTGAGGTAAGTAGAGCTTGGCAAGTTTGCATTTCCCTGCAGAGCATTGCTACTCCGGGCAGGAGTACCTTCCGGGCTGGGCGAAACGTAATGAATGGGGCCCTCCGACTTCTCCCGGCTGGGGTCTGTTTGATGAAGCAAAGTAGGACTGAATAAGTAAACTCGTCTTACCCAGTCTCTGTGGGAAGCCAAACATGTCTGAAGATTTTGTCATCTGAAGTTGAATACAGAAGTCAGGTTAACATATTGGAAAGATCCTAAGGGTGTAAAGCTTTATTTAAAAGAGAAATTACTTAGGAGATCTGGAACTTCTTCCTTCCAAAGTCCTCAGATGTAGGGTCTTAAATCACTTACGTGCTCTCGGAGACTGGGAATTTGAGAGCTTAAAAGGAGTGTCTAAGGTCTTCATCCAGCCAGTAACCTTTAAAATCATCCTATTCACAAAGGCTTTGAAACCTCATTCCTGCCGCCTTCATGGGAAAAACAACCCACCCAAGCGCAATAACGTTAAGGCAAAAATGTCTTTAAAACACAACCACTCAGGTGAAGCCTTTTTCTATCCCTTTCCGTCACTGCCACAAAAAGAAGGCACAGCCTGATAGAGGACCCTGAGGTTGTCCTGGGCAGGGGGTGACAGCGCTGGAGTGGAGCTGATGGGATGGGTGGTCTGCTCCTGGAGACCGGTGCCACCAGCAGGTACGTGGCAGACAGACGGCAGCACGCTGGCGGGGCTGGGGACCCTGCTCCACAGGACTGGCAGCAGGACAGGACGGGGCAGCGTGGCCCCACGTGCCACAGCATGCCTCCACCTGCTGGGACGAGCGCGGGGACATCCCCCACCGCAACATAACAGAGAAAAGGCTTACCTGCTGAGTGCCTCCCTCGCCTCTGATGCCACAGAGAAGGAGAGGGGCCCAGCTTTCGACGGTGCAAGCGTCCTAAAAGCACTTGCAGACCCAAGCGGTCAGGGAGCCGGGAGACATGTGGAGGGAGCCAGTGGAGAGCAGAGCATCCAATTCAGCAAATCCCTCAAGCATGTGTTTAAGTGCTTTACTAAATCAGGACCACAGGGCGTGTGCACAGCTGGTCCTCACCGATCTCGGGATACCCGCTGATATCCCACGCAGGGACATTTTGTTTTGGCTCGCTCCCCTGCCAAAACAGGCAACGACAGGTAAAGACAGCACATGGATGCAGGCAGAGCCTGCAGGTGTGAAGCTGAGACGGTAGCAGGGGTGGTCTGCATCTGGAGAGATGGTCCTCGGAGCAGTTCACTTCTCCGGGCAGTCAAGTTGAGTTATTAGCATACAGTATCTTTTCTCTCTTTTCTCTTTTGCCATAGGGTTTTTCTTTTCTTTTTTCTTTTTTTCCCCTAATGTTGTTTATTTCAAGTTTGTCATCTCCACTCTTGACAGTGGAAAAGCCGTACCCTACATATGTTCTGCAGATTATTGGACCCACCTCTCCCTCCGAGTGTTTCAACAACAATCAGTTGTTTTCTGTGCAGCAAGAGGGATTATAGCCCTGTGGTATCTTTCCACATTCTTTAAAATCTTCTCTCCTCTCTGGGGAAGAATCTATTTCTGATGTTAATGTGGTGCTACGTGTTTGTAAAGTGTTCTGATCCTGCCTGCTGTCACCACAACGTAGTGATAAATTAAGAGTTTAATTTCAGTTTAATTTGCACATGCAGATTAACAAAGGCAGGAGGACAGGGCATGGAAGGACAAGAGCAACTCTAACACCTCTGCCTCACTCAGCTCACTCGTGCATCTCTAGGGACTGTAAGCTTCATCCTAGTGTTGATACGCAAAAAGCAAGAAACTTGAAGATTTAATAGAGTTAGTATTAATTTGACTCGGATATTATGGAAGGACAGAGTTTAAGAAAGACTCCTTGGCAACAGAGTTAATACAAATCCTTCTCATTCGTTTCGAGTTCTTAGCACTGCAAGAAAGCACAATGTGCTGCATTTTTTAAATATGCCCTTAACCCCACTGAGCTGAAGGGTGGTGGATAAACAACTATTCCAGCACTTTGAGTGGATGGAAACGGAGACATTAGCAGGCTCGCGCAGTGAAGGCACGAACCCTCCCAAGGTGTTTTGAAGGAGACGATTCCATCACTGCCAAAGGCATGATGGTCTTCAGCCCCACAAGCCACGGGGGACCCGTGCAGGGTGCGGTACCTCCAAACCGTGGTCATGCTCATCCTTGCTGTATGGACAGCTGGCCTTACAAAAAAGACCTTCGCAAAGGCACTGAGTCACTGTGGGGACTCTGCACCTCTAAGGCACCCCACTTCTCAGCCCTTTAGAAGAAAGAGACGTGGTCAGAAAATGTTGTAAAGAAATGGATTGGAGCAGCGACCGCTCAGACCTTGGCAAGACAGTTTAAATTGATTGAAGTGTTAAAAGTGGAGGACCCACATTTTGGCTGTAATATACAAAATTGCGCTAGGCATCAGGAACTTTTCAAAGAGTGCTAATTTATAGATGCTTTTCTAAGGAGGACAAATGAGTATATTACTTTTCCTTTAAAGTGCAGCTGCAACAGCAAACCACACACACTCTGTAGGTTTTATAACCTTGCTAATTTTCCCTAAGTCTTGGGAGCTATTGGTGGTAAGTATAAAGGTATTTTGTTTCAAGCTAAGAAGAAAAAGAAAACCGGTTCTTCTGTTTTCAGAGCATAGCTAACAGCTAAACTGAAGAGATATCAACTCTGATCCCCACAGAACAGCCAGCAATGCCAGGGAGACTGGTTTACACCGCTTACTCTTTATTCAGCTGAAGGAACTGGGGTTTTCCATCTATTCCTATGCATATCAATGGGAAAACTGGACACAAAAAGCATGCAGGGACAAAATGACAATCTAAAGGAAATGCTGGATGAATCAGTAACCCTTTTGGCTGCACGCAGAAAATCTGTAGCCATGAGAAGAAAGATCCTGGGGGTATTGCACTGGATGAGGTATTTCCGTGAAGAGGAATCAACTCCCAGCTCTGCAACACATCTTCTTGCTTTCACATTCCCGTTTGTAAAAGAAGCAGCTATAACACCAATTCACTGGGATGTGCAAGCAGCTCAGATTCTGTAATAACGAGGAGCGTGTGAGTGCTGAGACTGAAATCCTCATCTTCCCGTCCCTTCACTGCCCAAAGTGCTGACCAGCCATTTTATTTTATGCCAGCCCTTTAGGCTTTGACTGTTGCTTTTGTCCCATAGGAGAAGGAAACCAAGTTTTTCATGGCATCATGTCAGAATAGCTCAGCATCGGGGTACCGAGCTGCAGTGAAGACTTGAGTTCATCCTCCCATTTTAGCAGCTTTAGGGGAAAAGCTTTTGATCTGAGTCAGGAAGAACAGAGCTTTAACTGCAGGTTTGCCCAACTGCCTATGCAGAAGGGGTGGAAGCAACTTTCTCTGCAACTAAAGCATTTTCTGGGCACATAAAATGAAGATCTTCTGCTCAAATTCTAACCACAGTCCAAATTTTTAAACAAAATACTTTAGCCATGTCCTAATATGAGGGGGCAGGGTGCACAGAAAGGTTATTTGCCTATAACAGCCCAGAAATGGAACTGAAGATTTTTCTCTCTCCCAATTCTCTGGGCTTTCACCTTTGCTCAATGGTCTATGGGAAAAAGTTCACTGTCAAACCCCTACAGAGGTACAAAATGCTGCTCGCGTTCCAAAATCACTGTGAGAGCTCACACAATAGAATATTTGTTGGAAAGGCACCAGGGTATATTAAGTATAGAGATGCAGCCTTAACTCTCACTTTCCATACTTTGACGAGCCCGAGTCAGAACCATAACGTTATTTGAACTTTACCTATATTTTGGATTTAACTCAAAGCATTTCTTCACCCCTCCAACACCTTTTTATTTACTCCCATATGTTATCCCGTATTATCTCATTAGTTACGTTATTTTAGCTGCATGCAGGTGATATTGCCAATTTGCTACCTAGTCATAAAACTATGTATCCTTTTATTGTCATTGGAGTTTTCCAAAATATGCACTAATCCTACCATCTCAAGATATATTTCACCAGCTGAAGAGTACATTATTAAGCATTTAATTGTCATAAAAAAAAAGAAAAAGTATGAACAGAAAATCATAGATTTTTTTTATCCTATTCTCATTTTCCTAATTTTCATTTGCTTCTGATTCTACATATATCCTGATTAACAAATGTCACCAGAGAGACTTAAAACTAAACTGTCTGAAAATGGGAAAAGGAGTTAAGTAAGTTCATAATGGTACCCAGAGATCTTCCAAAATAGTTTTTAAATTGTTCCTGACCGAGCTATAAAAGTACGTGGCTAGTTATACTCATCAGCACAAAGGCAATGATATCATCAGCTTGCTAATATATCTTCCATTTTAAGGCCACCAGCGGTCAAGCAGAAGATTCAGCCTGTTGGGTTTGTTCCATAAATAGTTATTAGCCACAGCACCCAGCAGAGTGGGGAAAGAATGTTAATGTCCAGGAATGAGTTTGTGTTGCAATGAAGAAGCAGGAACAGAAATGAAGGCTATATACCAAATGTTTTTTCCTTACAATGAGAGATCATCCTCTGGCTCACAGGAAGAACACAACTGAGTCCCAGTAAAGTTCTCAAGACTCTTCTGCTTTCAACCTTGCCTTATTGCTCTGAGCCCAAGACTTTTCACATGACTTTAGCATAAGCATTCAGCATACCAAAAAAAAAAAAAAAAAGTAAGTTAAAATGCATGATGAAAGTTGAAAGAGCTGTCTGGAAGTTATGTAGTCATTTACTGAGATAAAAGAAACTTTTACAAATGAAAACTTTATATTTTGTAATTAGTCAGCACAGCCCATGGTTCATGCTGGCTACTGCCTTTCTCAGACACTGAACATGAAAGGCTTTCTGAACTTCCATATATCCCCTATTTCTGAAACTGAGTGCTGCTGTAGCACACATGAAATAGGTTTCCTTACCTACAGCGTTCATTGTTATCTTCAAAAAAGTCTAGTTGATAAAAGAGGACCACATAACGTTGGGTGAGATGGCAAGTAACAAATTTGCTGAATTATTTCACAGAGAACAAGATGTTCTATGTGTCTCATTGCTGACTTTTCAGTCACAATTAACTTCTTTAACAGAACTGGTGAAATAATAGGCAAAAGTAAACCACATCAGCTCCTTTGATTCGTTAGAGGCTGTACAGAAAAAAATCACATTTTGCCCCAGCCCTATGAAAAGCGACAGTGAGACTAAGACACAGCGACTGAATTCACCAAAGATCAAAGGAAAAATAAGAAGCAAATATCTTGCAGCGTCAGAGATTAAAGTGTGGGGGTTTTTTTTTCAAAATAATTTGCAAATATAGGCCAAATGTTACTGGTCTTCAAAAAAATGTGCGTCCGGTCTGCCAGCTCTGTTCTGCTGAACAGCAACAGATAAAACAGACAAAACAGGATCTTCGAGCTCACAGCAGCTGACCTCAGGAACTTATTTCAGCTCTAAGGCACCTTTCCGAGCACATACCATGCAGCGGAGTACGTACCAGCGAAACCATTCACAGCTGCCCCCAGCATCCCCGCTTCCCAACAAGGAGCAAAAAGGGCAACCGGCAGGGCTTATCTGCTCCTTCCACCGGAGACACGTGCCCCACAGTCAGCGTGCCCATGGTTCACGGGGGGAAAAGAGCCCCAAACAGTACACGACGAGCGTAGTTCTGCTCCCAGAAGGGTGAAGGGTGCTGCTCCAGCAGCACCATCAATTGCCAGGCTCCAGCAGGTCCGTTGCCAAAAGCAGATCAAAACCTTGCCCCCCAGTCTGTCACGGCTCGGCACAGTTTTGTGAAGCCAGGCAAGCCAAAGTCTAAGGAAGACTGTGCAGAAAGTCAAACTGCATTTTTTCTGACGAAGACTTACTGGCATACTGCGTAGGAATACACAGCAGTAACACAAAAATCTATGCACGCCTCCTTTATGCGCAAACAAAAGCAGTACAGATCTTTGTTACCAGTCCAAACCTGCACCCTTTTATGTACATCATCTTCAGCCATGCAGAGAAAGCTCAGCAATTATCCTTGAGTGAGGAAAAACATACTGTTCACACGCATTCCTTAAACCCAATGAGAAACAGTGCTCTGCAGTGGTTACTGCACTAGGACTCAGCGGAATCAAAACCTGTATTTGACTTTCCTACAGAGAGATCACGGGATCTTGACTACCCAATTTCTCCCTAATTTCTGAAAACAGAGGGTATGAATGCCAACTATACATTGAAACGTATAGAAGCTGACTGTTACAGCTATTGGTGTGCGGAGTACACGTCTTAAATACTATTAATTCCATGACTCTAACCATGTATCTCCATGAACACTGACTTTCATTAACACCGTGTGGAACTATATTCAGTGTCAGGGTGTGAAAGTACCGCAAATACCCCAAATTAGTGTAACCTACGGGTCATGCCAAAAGAGAAGAATTTGTTGACTATGCCTTCTAAATGAGAATCCTTCAATTCTTCTTAACTGCAACTGATATTCAGCATCGCTTGCGAGTTGTTTCACAGCACTACATTTCTCAAGATGAAAGCTGTACCATAAAAATCTGGTCAGGTGCAGCTCATTGGTGTAAAGTACTTTGCATTGTCTGTCAGAGAATTACCTACTAGATCTTGCGATATGCTTTGATTAGGTATTTAACTCCATGCTAATCTATTTAATGAACAAGCAAAAAAAATAAGATATTGCATAGCATTTTAGCGCCAGCTGTCTGTCACAAGTTATTGCTCTTCTCCACAAACGCTGCAACCCAGATCTGAATGTTTCTTCAAGACAAGGTCAGCTGAATAAATACCTCCTTTAGGAAGAAAGTGGATAATGCTGTCTTTCATCTGCTTCTGAAACTCCAGTCACCCTCTAGTTTGCATGGCACAAGAAAATACCGCTGAGGAAGGTTGCTGTACTATAAGAAATGAACGCTGGGAGTCTTGGAATTGTTTAAAAGTGAAATAAAAATGTAGATATCAAATGCCTCAAAGCCACAGGCTTCAGCTTAGGGCTGGTCAAAAGCCCACTAAAATTAACATGAATTTACTGATTTGCTTTAAGATCTGCCTTTCATAACCATTGTGCATGTAATATGAGCACAACCACATTTTGGATTCAGTGGGATATACCCCATTTCTCTTACAAGTTCCAGGAAAGGGATCAGCGATATTACATGATGAATATGCTGCACTTAGCTGTGATTTTATTGTCCCTCCATTTCCGCTGCCTTGTGGAATGTGCAGAGAAGCTGGTTTCCGTGCTGAGGAGAACAGTCCAAAATGAGTAGGGAATAGAAGTTAAACAGCTATTATTAAATTCAATGTATATTCATAGGC
>NW_010558373.1:12126-16313 GCF_000687285.1 Phaethon lepturus | reverse complement strand
CTGCTTCAGCATACACCCCTGACGTCATCAGTCTGCTTTTTCAGCAATCCAAACAGAGGACATCACCACTGATGTAACTGGGTATATGTCACATAATTGTTCTGGGACAATATAGTCTATAGATTTAGTATATGACTCTGTATGTGTTACTGGGTTATTACCGAAAAAGACATTAATCACCGTGACAGACACAAAGCAGCGCTATTCATACTCTCTGAACTGAGACATCAAATAGACCCATTGCTAATTAGGATGATGACAGCCAGGAACTAAATTTAAAAGCCGCTGTTTATTCCCCACTTCTTAAAATTATTTCTCTCTGTCCCATCCTTTTCCTTCTCACAAATCTGGCAGTAAAACATCAGCCAGCCCCTTGTGCGATTCTGCTAATTTCTTGTTAACAGACACGTAATAACGATGATAAACGAGAGAGAAGCAAGCCGTCATTAAGCTATTAGGAGCTGAACGCACACCGTTCAAGCACACCCAGCACTTATCTAGCTTCACCTCGCTTTCCTACGCCCGGAACGCAAAATGATATAGAGCAGAAAATGTAAATCATCGATGATGTAATAATGACCTGTGCGATACCTTGGAAGGGCTTAAGCATACATTAACATTTTCTTCACAAAAACCCCCATTGTCCTATCCTGACATATGAACGCCTGCTTACTTTCTTCACGGCTTTCCAGAATACATTAACCCTCTGTACCGGTCGGCACTACGCAGGCTCTCGTGCCTCTGCCTGAAAAGACGCAGCGGTATTTTCCTGCACGTGGCTGTGCAGCCCGCAGGTTTTGACTCACGGAGGATGCGACTCAATACTAAGAAACGTGGGGAGTTTTAAGTTCTATTTGTTAAACACCTTGTAAGAAACACTCGGCTGTTCTACCAGTGAATTCTTGCTGGTGTTGGTAGAAGAAAAACGTAAAAAAAGGCAAAGGCAAAAAAAAAAAAAAAGCGCGTCCTGAGTGATTTGTCATGGTAAAACCTTGTGTAAGAAACGTGCCTAGCAGCGTATAAAATTACTCTGGATGATTTATCTTTCGCTTGCCGAAAGAGGCATGAAGGTGATGAGGAACCTGACACATCTGTACCTGGAAGGTGCAGACACGGAGTCTGAGCGGCGTGGAGGGCTTGCTGGGAGCGCGGAACGCCCAAGACGAGCGGATGCGGGCAGAGCTGCCCGCAAAACCAGGGCGTATCGAGAGGCAATGAGCGAATACAGAGAAACAGCTGAGGTGAACCTCCTTCCAGAGATAACCTTTTGCGTGTCTTGTTGAGTAGATTAATGAACTGATAGGTGGTGATGATTTTTTTTTTTTCAAAAGGCTTTATTGGGGAACATCTGGAATGTTAATTTCTTTCCTGTTCTCTGAAGTTTGAGGTTTGTGTGTTTGTCAAGTCACGCTTTGAAAAGATCTTTCATCAAAAGTGGTTATGGTTGGGTTTTTTTTAGACAAAACATTTTGATAACATGCTCTGAATATGTCTCAATAACCATTTCAGAACAAACTACCACTGACGTTTTCAGGAGGCGAAGTGTTGGGAAAGCCCAGCTTTTCCCACCTGCATTGTTTTGCTCTGAAAGAAGCCCATGGTGGAATGAACACGTATTTCTTATCAAGCTTCAAAACACTCACCTGATAATTCTGGGGGTTCACTATTATTTGAGATGGTGATTCATCAGTAGAAGAAAGATCTACTCAAACAGAAAGGGTATCCCACAGAAAAAAAAAGGTTGTGGGCGTCAGAGGTAATTTGCATCAGTGACGTTCTTACCGTGGTTAAATGTTCACAGGAGGAAGTCAGAGCACAGAAGTGGCATCTTCAGTCTTTTTGACCAAAGACAGCACCTGTGTAGAAATAAATGGCTTGTTAGCATGCATAGCATATCTTCTTACAACAGGTAGCTTTTCCCCGTTTCCCCTCATGTTGAAATTGGCCTTTTTGACCTGCCTACATTTTACACTTTTGTTTTACTTTCCTTCAGTGGCTGGGTAAAAAAAGAGTTACAACCTGGCTGCATCTATAATGTCATTGCTGTTATTTTTACAATTCAATATTGAATTAACTGCAGGCTGACAAAAAGACATAACAGAAGAAAAAGAATGTCTCTGTCGTAAGTTAAATTAATATACAATTGCAAAAATATAGTGAGAAAGAAACAGTGCTTTACAATGAAAACATTCAAATAGTTAAAATAACAATGCATAAATTTCTGCATGAAGAAACTAAAACCCTTCACAGGTAATCTTGGACCCAAGCTATGAGTACAGGGCAGATAAGTAAGAATATCCACTACCAGGACATTAATAACAAGGGAAGTTCAGTTTTAAAAGAGCCACAAGAAGAAAAACATGAATAGTTCTTAATGCTGCTCATAGCAATGAAACAGCCACTTAAATGGAAAATGAAAATTTAAAAAACAAATGGAGTGTAACTTTGATTAAGGATTTGTTTTTCAAAGGCATTCATCTACATTATACGACTGGTAGACTTCAGTCCCTGTAGTGCAACATGTTCATATTCGAGCTCAGATTTTAGGGAGTACATGATGTTTTGATTGGAAACTGGATATAAGGAGACTCCTTCAAACAATAACCAAAATAAAGACATTGACATGAGGAATTCGGCTGTGGTTTCACATGCAGCCCAGGCAGTCTGGCAGCTCACTGACCAAGGCAGGGCTGCTGCTCTCCTCCCCCCAGGTTCTCCTGCTGCTGCCCCAGACCCAGCCGTGCCCCTGTGCCGGGGCTGCCCTGCTGCTCCCTCCCTCCACTGCCATGACCCACCAGAAGGCAGAAACCAATGCAAGATTTCAACTTTGGGTTTGTTTTTTTTTTTTTCCCCCTTTTACCTATTTTTTGGTCATTTTAGTGAGTTAAATCAGCTGACAGAGACGCCCAGCAAGTACCAGAGGCAGCACAAGGGGAGCACAAGGCATGGAGGAGGTGCTCCTGCTCCCTAGGGTGGCACCAAGCTCTGTCCACTGAGGTCAAGAGGGAGGGTCCCACCGACTCCAGCGGGCACTGGATTAGTCCCACATTTGGGAGGAGGAGGACGGATTCGTACGCGAAGCCCACCTTCACTCCGCGGTGTGCTAGGGCTCACCTACCTGGGTCGCTGCACCTGCAGCCAGTCAGCTCTTTGGTGGTGCTCTCTGTGCTTCCGTGAAGGAGCAATGGAGCTTGTACCAAATTTGGTGTAAGGAATAACCCGTGGAAAGTCACAACAGGCCTCGTATCCTCCTCTTGCCCACAATGTTATTTAACTAGAAGACCGATCCTACGAGCTTTTTGGCTCATTCCCTGCTTGTCCACACGGCCAGGTAAGGACTTTGAGGTGCAGTAGGAGTTTGGTCTCTTTAATTCAGGCCAGAGCAAGCCTCGCCGAAACCAGAGCCCATCCTTCATTTCATGGCGAATTTCAAGCTGCAGAAGGTTAATTACGGACAGCAGGAAGGTGAGAATGAACAGCGGTGGCACCCGTCAAACCGTGAGCTGCGCTGGATTTATAAACAGGTTCTGTACTCAATTAATGCTCTTGCCTTTGGCACGCAGAACGAGTTTGCTCAAGAGCAGAAATAGACTGAGTAACACAAAGCTGCACACTGCAGTGCTTTATTCATTTCTTCACATTGAACGAAGGACCTAATTCATTATGTTGGTGTAGAACTAATAGCACATTTGTTATAATGGGTGTTTTTTTCCTAAACGCTTTACACAAAGCTAACAAGTTTGATATCACAGTATGCTAAAAAAAGTGAGAAATGCTTTTCTTGCTCTCGAGAAATGTTGGTCTAATTAGGCTGTTCATTTTTCTGCCTAGGTGCTGAACTGGAAAGACTTCCTCTTGATTAGAATAAAAGATATTAGAGTCCATTCTTCTGGTTTTGAAAGTGCTCAGGAACAAATCTGTTCTAACCACTGGTTCTGTAACACTAAAGCAGCGGTGACTGTGCTTCAGCTAGATGTCCCATAGTTATTTGTAAAGCTGAGGATACTAAACAAGATATAAATATGCCCATTGGTTTAAATAATCATGGGGCTGGTGAGGAGGAAACTCCACGAAAATAGTGATGTATATTGATTACATCAATAATTACATAGTATAGACCCCAACTTTCAAGGCCTCTTTTCCTTATTTTGCTTTGTATTTACACCACCAGGACAGTAACTAACAAA
>NW_010558373.1:0-12095 GCF_000687285.1 Phaethon lepturus | reverse complement strand
TCCTGCTTGCTCTTTCAAAGTTTTATACAGACATTTTCTTCTTGTATGAAAATGCCTGCCTGTGGCAGCCCTTTCGCCCCAGCCTTCAAGGCTCCCTGCAGCCAGGTAGGGCAAACACCTGACGACAAATACACAGCACATGCCAAGCCCAAAGCTTCTGCATGGCCACATTTACTAATCACAGTAGTCAACTCTAATAACAGATTTGGCCGAAGACTTCCAGCAATGTGCTGGTGTTATTACAGCAAGAGGACACACTCTTGTAGATCATGCAACGCTTGGCAAATACTAATGTAAACTTCACCCACCCCGCCATGAGCCCCTCTTTACTATGAAAAGCTTAGAGGGGATGAAGTGCTTCAGGCGCAGAAAGAGCCTGGCTGAGCCACAAGACAGTCTACAGGCTCGTCATTATTTGATTGCTCAACATCCCAAGCCTTTTTTTAAAATCACATTGCTGATATTATCTGAGTATACCTGGGGAGCAAGCAGCAGGCACAGCTCCTGCATCCGACACAAATTTACAGCTGAATAGATTAAAAAAAAAAAAAAAAGAAAATTAATAGTTGGCAACTTTTAAAAAGTGAGTTAAAGGCTCTTTGAGAAAGAGAAAGGAGGCACAAACACCCACCGTAATGATCAAGTCCAGGGAAAAGAAAGGAGCCTGGAGCCAAGCCCCTGTGCTGTGCTTAGGTGTCCTAAGAAACGGCTGCCTTAGTGTAAAGTGCATAAGCCCTCCTTCATGCATGGACTGCAGCCCCAACTGACCCCCAGCGTGCACCCGTGTTTTCCCAGCTGAATGCCCTAGACACTCAGTGTTGAGCCACACGCGCTTGTGACACCCCCCCACACCCCCCCCCGATGTAATGTGATTTATTTTACGCGACATGGCACAGCTTCGGGAGAAGGGTGCCGCGAGTCACCCTCCCCACGCTGCGCCCCGGCACCCCTTCCCGCTGCGAGCGCAGCTCCGTTCGACGCCGAGGCACGCCGTTGTCCTTCCTGGAAGCAAAACGCTCCTGCGACGACGCCACGTGATAGGCATGCTTAAAAACACCTCCCAGACCAAGGGAAAAACGCCTTGCCTGGGTAAGGCGCGGGACGAGGCGTGGAGAGGTGCTGGACTGCTGGCTCAGCCCTGCCGGGCAGAAGACCTTCACGCTCTGAGCCTCACCCAGCTCCTGGTGCCGCGGAGATGCCGAAACCTGAGCAGGCGTCTCGAGTCCCTGGCTTTGGCCTCAAGCACGGACATTAGGTTCTGGGCCTTTAAAAACAGTGTTTTGGAACATAAATATACAGATAGATTTTTTTTTTTTATCAAGATATAAATTTTCCTTAGAAGGGTTACTTTGTTCTTTTATTATCTGTACATGAACTATGCGGGGCATTTGTTCAGGATCTGTAAAAATCTGTTTCCCATAAGCAGCTTGGCATTCTGTCTTTATTAGCTACGACGTTCATAGAGAAAACATTGTACTATCAAAAAGAATCATTATTACTTTAACTTTATCACACCGGGTGATTACAACTGAGATAATTAGAGGCTAATTTGAGAGGAACTGAAGGGGAAGTGGAGCTAGAAGTTAATCAGAGTGCGCCTGTGTTTAAATCAGGAGTGCACAGAGACTGATTTCTAGCAGATTTTTGCAACTCAAACCGCTTTCCTTGAAGGACATAAAAAGGAAAAAAAGCATAGAAAGAGATGGAGGGGAGCGGACCAGTGAGCACGGCGGGGGGAAGAGCACGTTTCACCTGTTGGGCTGGAGTCACTTCCCACGTGCACGGGGCTCCCAGCTCGGACCACGTGCTGCTGCTCTCTCCCGCCCAAAAGCTGGGCATGAGCACAGCCCCAGGACAAGCAGCCCCTCAGCAGCTCCACAAGAGCGTGTTGGAACAGGCTTTGCCCACCAGCGCTTCCAGGTGGGAATGGGTGGCAGAGGTCTCCGAGGAGGAGCAGGAGGAGACACCCTGCCCCTCGATGAGGGGGGAGACGGCGCAGAAGAATGGGTGACAGAGGGCGCAGAGGAGGAGCAGGAGGAGACCCCCTGCCCCTCGATGAGGGGTGAGACGGAGCCGAAGCGGCAGGGCAGGCAGATGATACTCCTACCAGTGGGAAGGTTTAAAAATAAAAAAATAATAAAAAAAAAAAAATACAGCTCTGGTTCTGATGCTAGCGTAAGGCAGTAACTCCGGGGTGCAGAAGGCGTCGTCCGGATCAGAGCAATGGCTGCTGGAGGGCAGATTACAGCCTGCAAGCTCTTCCCAGAGTTGGCAGCTCTGAGGACAGCACGGGAGGGAGCAGGGGCAACCTTTTCCAAGCTCCCTCACCAAGTATGTCCAGAGAGCAGGCTGTCTTACCAAGGCCCTGAAGCAAACTTCACGCCTACCACCCTGGGGAGAAATAGGGAGACATCAGATCATGCCATACTCATCCAGCTGCACTCCTTCCAGCATCCTCGCTGGCTCAAGCATCCGCTCGTAGCTCTGTGTCACAGCACACAACTGTGCCCCGTTGCTTAGCCCGGCATAACCACCACAAACATCCAGCCACGGCAGCTCCTGTGCCACCGCTGAAGATCGTCTGTCCCATCATGAGACACAGCAGGGACTAACCCCTGGTTTGCTTGCTTGCTGTTGAACAGACCCCTGAGAAAAGCTTGTTGCTGATCTTTGCAGAGGAGTCCCTCTGCCTCTGCGGGGACTTTCTGAGCCTGCGGAGGAGAGGAGGGCTCTGCAGGCACCGGCAGCACAGCAGAAAGCACCACAAGCCAAGGTGGGCTTCATGGGGAACGGGGGATGCGGGACCATTTTTTTCAGCCTGACTGCATTAGGAAATGTTTGGCAGTATATTTTTTTCCAACATAGCCCTCTCAGAAAATCCTCCTAATGGGTTGTTGGCTTTGCCAGAATACCGTATAACAGGTCAGCGTGTGAAATAAGCTATTACCAACAAAAGCACTCTTATGATAGGATAAGGGAAATTTATGGTAGGGCTTTGGCTTGTATGGCAGCGTGGTGAAGAGAAAAATTGCAATGGAAAAAACAGCGTTTGCTGCACCTCACCTGACCTGAAAAAGGCAGTCCTTGGCTCCTGATAGTATTTCAAAGGATTTGGGTCTGTAGGAGCATTGGTGTCCCAGCTAAGGGAGGTGAGTCTGCCACAGGAGCGGCACTCTCATCACGGACATTTCAGGTATTCTCCCAATTACTGACCAAAGCTCATTGAAGGATGGGATGTCCTTGTTTCCATTGCGAGGAGGTTCATCAGATAGACTTCAACAAGGAGAGAACCAAAGGAACCTTTCCTTCCAGACCCAAGCCCCAGGAATCTCCTTCCCCTGCACATCTGCTGTCTACAGGTGATGCGGGATTTTGCTGACTGCTTGACTTGCCTAAAGAAAAAAAGAGCGAGGGCTCGAACTGACGCACAAGCGCTAGACACGCAAACGTCTGGCAACTGCCCCACCTCCATTTTCTTGCTTCCTGTTTAACTGGCCCTTTAGGAAAGTTCTGTGCTGATCTATGCTAGAAAGTTACTCATATAATTGAAACATCAGTGTAATATTTTTTGCCCAGTACAACTTTTTCTTTGGGAATTTCTGGGTGCAATTATCCCTTGTGACTAGTAAAAACAATGGCTTAATTGCAAATATATGGTTAGAAATGTCATTTTATATTTAAACATAAAATGCCTGTTGTCTCAGCGTTTAAGAACAAATGGACTGTCCTTCCTGGGAGCAGCCAAGGGAATTCAAGGAGCAGAAACAGGGTAGGAATGGTTCCCAATTCCCTTGTGAACTTTGCTGAGTAAGCGTTTCTGACCTGACCTACCATTAGAGTCCTGACATGCTCCTAAGAGAGTCTTGGATTCATCGGAACCCCAAGACACCTTTAAACCTGAGCAGGAGCAGGGCCACAGCATGACCATGGGCGACGCTCAGCATTTGTCCCCTGGTTTCCAGCAGGGAATGACAGTCCGCAGAAAAACTACTTCTGTAAGTGTTTGGTCAGACCATTTTTATTTTGCAAATTTTTGGATGAAATCCATTTGATTTTATATACCTCTGTGTACCTATACCAAAAATTCTACATACACAGAGATGTAAAGACAAGGAGGAAGAGGAGAGTGAATATTGGGGTCTGAATCCCTGTAAAATCCCCAAACTGCTCCTTTTTAAATACTTGTATTATACTAAAAAGAAGAAAACTGTTTTACAGTCCCACGTTCCGAGAAACAGGAGCTACTGGCAAAACATGACTGAGGCTCAATAGTTTTAAAACCTGGTACAATCTGTACAACTTCACTAGAAACTAACCATAAGGTATTAATAGTTTCTTTTCAAAATAACGTTAAACAACTAGCGCTCAAACAATCCCAGGAAGTGGCCTAAAAATCGAAAGGTCGGGTACTCAGCCTTTAGCACTGAACATGAGAGTCCTGAGCTCATAAAATGAACAAATCATGTCCTTCTGTTCCCCTTTACATGAAAGAGGATTCAATATGAATAACATAACATTGTCCACATTCACTGAAATGGAAGAGAATTCCCACATTATGTCATCAAAATGTTTATTTTTTATCAATTTAGAGAGTTTAAATATAATTCACTAATATTAAGATAGAAAAAAAATGAATTAAAAAAAAAAACAACACCCAGACCTCTAAACAAAATAAGTGTTTTGAGCTCCCTGTGAGACCACTGGAGTCTACACCTGAAGTGCAAGGATGTTCTTTCCTTACAACAAGCCAAGGCAAAACTAGACTACATGGGAACCACAAGAAAACTTGGATCCCAGTTCTCATGCCTACTCACAAATGGTTCCTGTTTTTGCAAGAGAGAAAAGCAGTCCCCTAGCTCCAAACACCACAAACCCAGAGGAAGCCCAGATACACCCTGAAACTTTGCAGCTGATGCTTTCCTTTAATTTATCATGCAGCGCATTCACTTTGGGTTTTGAATGATTTACCACCAATACGGTTTAACTGTACCAAAGTTGAAATCAATGCATTACCATGTATTGAAACGATTTTGGCCTTTCATTAGTCTTCAGACAACATCACTGTAAGCATTGGCACCAGCTTCAGCATCAGCAGAATGCACATTTCGATATGTACTCTAAATTAAATATGTATGAGAGCCTGAGAACCACAATGACAATTACTGCACCTTGGAACGAGACTTGGAATATTTCGTCTGGCAGAGTTCAAAAGACTTTTCAGCTGGGAGCAGCTGCAGCTTGGTTAGCGCAAGAATGGATTGATTGCAATTCATAACTTGGAATATGTATTAATGCAATATTCATGGAAAACTGCGTGTGCAGAGCTCCATATGGCCGGTTCTTTTTTTTGCTTCAGGGAAGAATCATGTCACCAGAATGCATTTGCCTTTGCTGTGTCCAAGTTAGGAAGGAAGGAAGCTATTTTCCTTGCTTAGCTGGTATGCAGGTTGTGGAGTCTGAAAGTCCTTTCACCCCTACTCAAGGAGGCTGGAACAGCCTTGCTGGTTCCCAAAGCATGGTCTGGGGTTTGCCTCCTTATTTGTGCCCTACAGACTGCACGATGCATTAAGTCTATCTAGAACATCCTCACAAACCCTCTGAGATGGCTCTTGAGATCAGACTTGCTGTCAATATGGACAATAATCAGGACCTACCCACAGTCCAGGTGGACTCTCAATAGTAAAAGGGCCACCACACACCAAACACAAGTGGCAGCTTTGCATAGTGTGAATAAACACTTTGGTGACAGAATAAGCCATCAGGCATACTCAGACAGGCTCAGACAGACGAGATGAATGCGAAGAGAGCAGGCAGACCGCATCACTCGCGGTTTTCTATCAAAGGCTGAACAGAGCATCGCAACCTCCCTTACGCTGAGTACCAGAGGGAGGCCAGCCAAACTCCCACACTTAGTTATTTGGTACCTGCTTTCTTGTTGCCCTGGTGCTACTGAAGATCTTGAAGTAAAGACTAAACAGTATATCTGGCAGACGTGAACTGGGGTGGCAAAACGGGGACAAAAAAGATGTGATGCTATCTTGGACCTACCTGAGTCCCCATTCTTCTCGTGGCTATGTTTCAAAGCACTTCAGGAAGACAATAAAAAAGAGCATTTATCTTAGACAACAGAATGGTTGCGGTTGGAAGAGACGTCTGGAGGTCACCTTGTCCCACCTACCTGCTCAAGCAGGACCACCTAAAGCACGCTGCCCAGGACCATGTTCAGTCAAGTTTTGAATACCTCCAAGGATGGAGACTCTACAACCTCTCTGGGCAACCTCTGCCAGTGCTCAGTCACCCTCACAGTAGCAGAGTTTCTTCTTATGTTCAGACGGCACCTCCTGTGTTTCAGTTTGTGCTCATTGCTTCTGGTCCTGTCGCTGGGCACCACTGAAAAGAGCCTGGCTGCAACCTCTTTACACCCTCCCTTCAGGTATTTGTACACATTGATGAGATCCCCCTGAGCCTTCTCTTCTCCACGCTGAACATCTCTCTCAGCCCTTCCTCATAGGAGAGATGCTCCCGTCCCTTCATGATCTTCATGGCCCTTTGCTGGACACTCTTGGTGCCTCCATGTCTCTCTTGTACTGGGGAGCCCAGAACTGGACACAGCACTCCAGGTGTGGCCTCATCAAGGCTAGGAGAGGGGAAGGATCACCTCCCTCAACCTGTTGGCAATACCTCTCCTAACGCAGCCCAGGGTACCATTCGCCACCTTTGCCACAAGCAGACATTGTTGGCTCCCCAGGTCCTTCATTGTCAAGCTGCTTTCCATCTGGGTGGTCCCCAGCATGAACAAGTGCCCGGGGTTATTCCTCCCTAGGTGCCGATATTTGCACTTCCCTTGGCTGAACTTCATGAGGTTCCTGGTTAAAAGGTGCTGTGCAAAGATGCTTCTGTTAGAATGAGTAGCCCTCATTTGCTTTGCACATTTGGATCACTGTGGTAGTTCCATGCACAGAAATTGTTCTCCTTCCAAGGAGCTGCACGAATACATGAGGCATCAATTTAACATTTGAAGTAAATAATACTCTTCTGAAAAGGAAGATACTTCTGCAGGATGACCTTGCAAGAAAGGCAGAGTAGAATTACCTGAGTTTGAATTGAGCCAGGATACTGGAGCATGACATGTTACCACCCTCACCCCGGGGAGATCACGATTAGTTAGAACAATTAGAAATGCCTTTGGGAGATTAAGCCTTGACCAGAGGAGACCACCTGCCGCTGCTCAGCAGGGGGGATGCTGCTCTGCATGCACACGCCCATGCTTGCACACGCCCAAACCAGGAATCTCAGCCCTTCCAGGAGACATCGGCCCACGACGACAAAGCAGCATACAAGGAAAAGCAAGTTAATAACAGCAGCAGGGAGGCACTTCCCAGGCATGTATTTGTGGGGAGACAGTTAAGCAAACTGCAGCCTGTTTGAAAATGTAGCCTAGTTCCCGTAGTTTAATTTCCGTCAGGAGGATTGTGCTAAACACACTTTCAAAGACTTATTATAGGCATTATACCACCCAACATGCAAGCCCTTTTAATGACTTGACTTCCCTTTACACTACCGACGGCTGTTGTCTTTTCCCCGGATTGGTTTTACTGGGTGCATGGTGCACCTTCGCACCTTTCCCTGGTGTCACTTAATCTCTTCCCACTTTTCTATCATTTCTGTGTTTTCTGAGGAAGTGCTAGCACACTGGGAGCACCCACTTGGTTCAGAAGGGGCCGTGATCTCACGTACAAATTTCCAGTAAAACCACAGTGTTAACTCAGGGAAACAGGAGCGTGCTTAAAGCAACTTGTGCAACTTGCTAGAAATCACACCAACTATTACATGGAGGAAGGTGCAATTATTGCATGTTGCTATCTGACTTTTGAAAATTTGGAGGAGCATTGCTCGAAGTGAAACAAAACCAGTGAAATATCCTCCACCGACTTCAGAAGGTCAGCAACCCAGCTGTAGGTGTTCAACGCTCAAGGTTTATGCTTCCTTGAAGTTCTTTTCTGGAGGTTAAAAGTGGTTTGGGGGAAAATAAATCTCAGATTCTAGGATTCCTGTTTCTCCTCAGTGTTTAAGAGCTGTGCATTTGCAGCCTTCACAGAACAGTAAACCTTCAGCCAATTTTCATGTGATGCTCCTGGAAACACACTCCTTACTGATACGTTTTTCCGCAACATCCCTGGCTGGCAAAGGTTGTGATAACGTGCTACAGCACTTTATTGTGCGCTTTAAGTTGATTGTTTTCCTTGCATCATGTCCTCTAAGGCATACTGAAATGATCTAGGGTCTGGCAGATCTGATTTGGCGAGACAAAATGGTCAGACTTGATGCTAAAGTGCATTCTGGTTTGTGTGTCTTCTCATTCTTCGCATGGCATTGTTTCAAAGCATTTTTAAAAACTAGGGTCTCTCCTAGATCCATGGATTTAAAAAAAAAAAGTTGTGCCTTATCTTCTCAGGACTACTGTACAATTACAAGCATTGCCTCATGTAAGAATATTTCACAAATAAATAATCAAGCTTTCTAGAAGGCAAAGTCAAAGCCATCCTCCCCACCACCACTTTTTTAACAATATGTTAGAGACTCTGTGCGTTGTCATCTTAAGGTCATCTCCCCTGCACTCAGGTAATTCTTCCTCCAGGAGCTCTCGTGCTTTCCTGCACACTACACTTTCTCTGACTTCTCTTTCCTACCAGCTTGAGAGCTCTTCAGGTGGGCCGGGGTCATGTGAGGTTGTGGCAGAAGATCCAGAGGTGGTAGAAAAAGGACTAGAGGCTGCTGGGAGCTACAGAGAGGATCCATCTGATCTCCACCTGCAGCCAAGGAGTAGGGAAAACCTGCGCTTCCCTCAAGTGCCTAAACCTCTACTTCACTGTCAAAGGCATATGAAGGGCTGGCCTCTGTGGTACTGACATCCAACGCAGAAAGGAAAAGGTCACCAAAAAGCACCAGTATCACCCTCACACAAGGCAAAGATCGATACAGCCTTAAGCACGCTGTGTCTCTCCCTCTTTCTCTACCACCCAGAAATTCAGCCAAATGAAAAGCAAAGCCTTCCCTCCAGGAAAACCAAACAAAAGCCATGTGTCTTGAACCCTCATTGTGTCCAGACAGGCACAGGGAGTTTGCCAGAGCAAACAAGTTTCAGAGTCAGAGGATTTCCGCTGAGAGCTCTCTGCAACCCGTCCTCCTCGGCCCAGCCCCGCGCTTCCCAGCCAGCTCTCGCTGCTCAAACCGCGGCAAAGAGGCCTCCCATTACAATGACACATTTGACAGCTTTGCCAAGAGCGCTTGGTGAGGTGCCAAAGCAAGAAGCAGTGCGCTCTCCTGAAAACAGCAGACACGCTGAGGGGGAATACTTGAAATGCTCCTTCTATTGAACCTGAAAGGCTGCGCACCCCTGCAGAGATGCACTTGGGTTGTTATCCCAAGGGAGAGTGGAGAACGGGCTCTGCATGGCTCCTGCCCCTCCAGAGCTTGCCAACCCATTCTCAACGGTGTTCAAGGCGTCTGCACCGAAAGGTGACCATCTCTTTCTGCGCTTGGGCTCACTTTGAAGACATTCTCACCCTCTGAATTTCAAGCTAACTAATGCCCTGTGTTTGCCTTGCCTCAGTGAGCAGCGCCTCAGAGCCACGGTGCTCAACACAGGGCTTTCACCACATCTCCTTGCTACCCGAGCGAAAGCCCTAAGCCTGGCTCCTGCTGCTCCCACAGTGAGGAATGCCCCCCTCCACCAAGATCTCACGGCCCATGTGGAAAAGGACCGTGAGAAACCCAGAGATGCTCTTGAGAGGACTGGGGGTATTTGGGCAGTATCATCAGGGAGATTTCCACTATGCTGAATGACACAAAGGTAGACATTTGATTCCAAAGCAGGTGTCAACCCAAAGCACCAACCCTGCGTAAGGGGACAAGGATTCAAAATAATTATGCTTTTAGGTGTCTAGACAGAAAGAGGACCCCCAGCCCTGTCCAGGTTTTCTTGCTGTATGGAAAACCCCAAGGAGAAGCAAATGCCATTACAGCTACCAGAGCGCTTCCCACACCCCATAGCGAAAGGATGCTTTCCAGAGGCAGAGTTTTAAGGGACTTACGGAGCGAAGTGGAACAAACAATCCTACACATGCGTATGGGTGTGTGTGGAACGAGTGTGTGAAATGCATGGATCGTAAGGTCTCTGGTATATTTATCTGAGGCATTGCTCTACTTCTAAACTTGTATCTTGCAGGAAGGTTTTAATAGCATGACATAATCTAAGGCATGTATTGACTCCACTTTTAAGACAGTTGACTTCTGTCTGGTTTACACAAGTCCCTCTGATTTTACACAAAGTCAAGCATAATGGAAGGCTCTTCATCCATTGCTTTTATGTGCCATATCCTTTCTCTCTGTTTCTTCTTTAAAACACATTGTTTTTTTTATTTAATGCAGGATTGTGCATCCAGAGCCTTGCAGATGGAATGCATAATTGAACACTATATTCCACTCTTGAGAGACACACCATAAAATTAATATTTGAACCATATTCTTGCTGATCCAGGGGAAGAGAGCAAAATAACACAAAGAAAATATTCTAAAGCAATTTGTGGCCTATCTACAGAATACTTTCCAGACATTAGCATAGTAAGAGAAAGACTTAACATTAATAAAAGGTGGGTTTTAATTCACAAGCAATGTTATACTGTGCTGGATTGCTTTGAGTAACTTTGCAGTTAAGGAGTCAGAGTAAACAGGGTTTGGGGTGATGGGGAGAAAAGAGACAGTGAGAAAAGACCAGATTTCAAGCAAAGATCCCTATCCCCCTCCCATTCCCCAACACACACACACACAACTGTGCAGTGGGGAAACATAGAGTAAGACACTGCGAGAGATGAAACCACATTGCGGATGGGACCACAGTGAGGTCAGAGTTTCACAGCATGGAGGTCCTGGCTTCATGAAAGGCATCTGAAATGCTTAGGACAAAAGACTACAGGTAACATTTGGTGTAGTACTACTCTAAAGACAAACAGAAAGAAAAAAAAGATAATTACAAACTGTTTTCAAGAGAGAATCAAGGTCAGGATAAACAGAAAGGGGATGGCCATTACTAATCGGCTACTTCAGTCATTACCATAGCCATGAAACTAAGATATGACTTCGGAGTAAGAAGTGCCTCATATGGGGCTGTTTTGCCCTGGGATATTGGTGTGAACAAAGAGATGTCAAGTCATTAAAGTTTGAGCTAATGCCAGATAGACTCAGATTTCAGAGTTAGGATCCAGAGTTTCTATTTGCGTCCAAAACTGTTTCTAGAAGTAGGAATAATGAATTTGAACTTTATCATAGGAGCGCTGATGCCTGATCTTGATACCTACTGGCATCCAAAAACATCTGAGTTCTGTATAAGCTGTGTTTTTGTGCATTTCTGGGGCTCCATTTTTCATTTTTGCCAGAAGTTAAGGTTTTTCTTAGTTAAAATGTTGAATTCTGGTATTTGTGGCTGCAGAAACACATCTTTTAAAGCATACAATAGGCAAATGACATGGTTCTGCAGTTGTAAACACAGAGCTTAAAATGGTGGCTGGAACAGAAATTTGCTTTTTTAACTGGGCTGGCATCTCTGCACTCCATTAATGGACAAGGAACAAAGAGAAGGCGCATTATTTTATCATCAGAAATACCTAAGGTGCATAACCATGACCAGCAACTGCCAGAGTAATTAATGCTAGAAAAGGTCCAGGCAACAGGTACACCTACGCTACCACATCTGCAGCTCAGATGTTTATTAGTCACAAGTTGACATTAAAAGGCCTTCTAATTGGCAAGGATTTATTCCCTCTGATCTCAGGAAGTTTGTAATTGCGAGGGCCATAGACACAACACGAACGACGTCTAAGTCTCCTACCCTTCCTTATGTATTACAGAAAGCACGCACCGTAGCGCAGAAAGCAGGGTGGCAGTGAATAAAAAGGAGTCGAGGTTACCCCTTTGGTCTAGAGGGAAAAAAAGGACCCCTCAACGCCCGTATTAGATGTAAAACCGACTTTCTCACATATCGCCTTGATGACATCCCCAACTTCGCGAATCTCTCTGGGGACCAGCAGCCAGGCCCC
>NW_010558372.1:54695-103338 GCF_000687285.1 Phaethon lepturus | reverse complement strand
TTCAGGCCGCGGCTGCGGGCTGGCGCGCACCGGCAGCCATTGCGCTCTGACCGGGGAGCTCCCGCCGTCGCCCCAAACCGGGAGGCCCTCCGTTTTCCGTGACTGCACGCACAGTCGTTGGGGCCGCAGCCGGCGGGCGCGGCTGTGCGCCGCAACTGGGGCCTGCTGTCAACGGGGCCAAAGTGAGACTTCACCCTTGCTCTGCGGAAGCCCCCTGAAGTCGACAGGATCTATGACTTACGCCCATATCGTACAGATAACCCGTATAGCTGTTACCACACGTACATGTGTGCCGTGACCGACGTGCCATCGCAGCAGGAGGCAGGAGTGACACAGGTTCATCAACTCCACTCTTACCGTAATTGTCCAAAATTGTCCCACCTAGGACTTAAGTGCTGACGTGGACACCGCTTTCCATCAGGAACACACTCATGTCGGTGCTCTCTAGGAAAAAAATCTCCTAGCACCTGTGCATTAATCTGAGTGAAATTTTAGAGATGAAGGCATGACAGTGGCCTCGAAGGAAATCACCTGGTGCTTCGGTCTCCTGACGCTCCGTACTCCCCCGGGAGATGGTGGTGGAACACGGCTGGCAAGCACCAGCCTCCGGGCACCTTGCCAGGCAGCACAGGTCCCTGCAGAGCTGGCTGTCCGAGAGGTCCCCTGTCCACTGTGTGAGAGGGATGGAGGCGACCCAACCCCAGGATGCTCTGGGAATGTTGATCTGGGGCATCAAAAGAAAACTGTCTTATTTGGGACTGCATACAGGTATGAACAACTCCAGTCTGCCTCCAGTTTAACTGCCTGTGATCGCTCCTGTTCTAAAATCAGATTAGTGCTTCTGTTGTCTTAGTGATAATAAAGAACTTCTTACATACTGTCTGTACTGGTGTTATATTTGCATACATTAATCTTCCCCAAAACACATTATATTTTTTCATGTTGTGCTGTGGAAAATCTCTCTGACAGAAACAGGGAGAGAATATGTAGGACAGAGCCCAAAGCCTTGGGACGTGTTTGCCTCTTGTTTATTTACGTAGAGTTACATTTTAAAAGCGGTGCGGTTACACAAAGGCCACAACAGACCTGGGGGGAAGAGGCCCCAAGTTCTAATGAGTAACTTTGGGTTTAAACTAACAAATTGTGAATGATTATGGATATTTATGTATCATCTGTGAGCCGCTCCTTGCTTTGTTTACCTATATTTCTTTATGACCAAATAATGCTTGATCTGCTGATTATTCATGCCATTTCTGGAGAGTTATGCTTGATGCACAATATTTTTTTTTCTATTGTATTCACATATAAAAGCCTTAAATTTGAATCTGTGCTATTCTATTTCTCTGTGGAACATGAAATTGGACATATTTGTTTAGCATTTAAAAACTAATAAAGACAAAATATATGTATTCTTTCTTCTTAATAACATTAGCAATTCCTGTTGAAGGCTAAATTATGTCCAATTTACACACATTTGAGATACCCGTTTTATTGAATTCCAGAAGGTGGCAGCAAAATATTTTCAAATTTAAAAATAATTTTTTTTTTTAATGTCCACTTTATTCTAGCTTCTATTACATTACCACTGATGTATATGTGATTTTTTGAAAGACATTGTATTCGTTTAGATCCATTTTCCAGCCTTGCATGCACTATATAGGAGGACAAAGATTTGGTTTCAATTATTATGTTATCTATATGATTCAGACAATGGGGCCTAATATCACCTGTATTATTAAATATTCAGTGCACTGAGTTGGTAGGATGTAAAAAAAAAGAAAAGATCAATACTGTCAGCACTGAAGAACTCAGAATGTGTGAAGCTGGTTTTGTCAAAATGCATGAACATCAGGTTTGCATCTTCTAGTCTTACCTCAGGCAAAGATCCCATCAAGACCCACTGAGGTGAACGGGATTTATGCCTAAATGTGAATGTAGGGCTCCATGTATAAATACAGAGGTTTTTAAGAGTTTTACTTGACAACAAAAAAAAAAAAGGTGGCTTATTGAGAACAAAAAGCAGAAAGTTTTATGGAATGAAAATTAGCATTAAAATCTGCTTTTTAATTAATAACTGGCGAATATATCACAAGTATGAGCTGGACAAGGAAATGTACATTTGAAGGTGAAGTTGTTCTTTCTCTCTCAAGTATACATGGCGCATCGAGAAAAATACTCTAAATAATCCCAGCAATTATGTTAATTTGGCTAAAATAAACTTAGAGGTAACATTGAATTCTGCTGCCCACACACATGTTAATCTCTGCCATGCCTAGAAGCTTAAAAAAAAGCTTTTTAAAACAAGCATCATGATGCAATATAATTCCAATCTGCAAGAAGGACGTTACATTCAGAAAGCAGTCAGGTATGATGAGATTTTTGAATGGCTAGCTCATATGCACGTAAATAACTTCCAGAAGTTATTTTATTCATGTGGCTAGAGTTTGTAAGATTGTATTCAGGATTTCCTCTGAACAAATGACACACAGATGGAAACTTCTACCATCGTAAGTCATCTCAAGTTAAAATACATAAAACCCTTTACTGGTGAGAAATGGTATTCTGCTTGCTTTGGAAATCCTTCCCAAAGTTGAAAGTTCTATTTGAAAGAAGCCTTAATGGCATGACAAAATGCCCAAGTTGATGTACATTCCTGAAAAAAGTGATTTTAGGTGTCAGTTGCAAAGTTCTCAGCTCATAAATGACTGTAGCTGTTCTTGACGTCGATGGGAGTTAGACATCTAGCTAGGAGTGCATCTGGCTCTTGGGTTTTGCATTCATATTGATTTAGCAGAGTAACATAGTCAACGGGTGAAGTAGCTTCTTCAGTTTCAAACAACAATGAGATCTTCTACCTGTGGGTCACTGCCCCAGACATTTTTAAGCACAAGCATTAAAAATTAATCTTCTCACATTTTCCTCCCAGTTCATATGAAATGATCTATATGAATGTGCCATATTTTGCACGGCTGTGCCTGTCCTGCCAAAATATAATATTCTTATTTTGCTTGTCTGGAAATAAAACCAGAAATATAATCAACCTTATACCTTTCAGCTTTGATGTGCCAGGGAAGTCACATGCCTTCACTGCAAGTCATCCAGCATAGACATTTCTGAGCTGGGTTTTGGCTTTGCTATCTCAGATGGCGAGAGCAGCATCACTGTATTGGGAGAACATTCAGCATAGTCTACGTACACAAAAAAATGGACGGGTTCCTTGGTGAGTTTGTAGCCTGCAACAAGCTGTCCCACCGCAGCCACCTGGAGGTCCAAAGGTGCCCGAACCAGCTTAAAATAGCTCTGGAGTAACTGCAAAAGGAGCCACCCACCACTGCAGAGAAATACGCAATAGTACATCAACCTTTTGTTCTCCTCACCTATGTTATTTTGAGTAAATGTCATTCCTTCTCAGAGAACAATCTGTTCAAACCCTGACATTGCCAGTCTAACTGGGAAGGATTTGACAACTCACCTTGATTAACTTAATTCATATTGGCAGTCCTCTACCAGTATCCCTGGATTGTTCCACAGCTGCCCCTGCAAGAGCTGAAGGACTTCGCGTTGCTCCTTCTAAAAAAATCTTCTTGTATCTCTCAGTCACCTCTTGAAAGACAGATTTAGGTATATTTCTTGACCCTCTGATTTTTTTTTCTGAACAAAAAAAAATGGCTAAAGTAATGCTGTTTCAACAGCTGAGTGGTTAAGAGTAAGGGAATACCAAAATTGAGGATGCTAATTGAAGATGCTTTTCCTCCCTTTCCTTTTGCATTTGTACTATGATATAGTCTTTAATTAGGTGACTGTATTTAAATATTTATTAACTTTATTTACATGGCAAAACCTTTTTGCAGGATAAAAATAGACATTTTTATTAAAAGAAACTGTCATTATTCAGTGATTAACACAGCAGCTTTGTCCCCACTACACAGAGAAAAGGGGTTATATTCCAATAGATTACAAAATAACTATGTTTTTAACCACATCTGGGACCACAACAAAGAAGAGCCGTCAGATTGAAACATCAGCTTCAAATTTAGCTTGACCTCTTCTTCATCATTCATTCCTGTAGAAGGTCTAAATATGAAAACAAAGCATTTCATATTTCACTGGAAACATTCAGTGGTTTCCTAACGTGTTTCCAGAAGAGAGCAGCCAAGTTTGCGATAATGCATTCTTAATGCATTGAACATAGTAATATCCATAAAATGTGCTATCATGGAAATCAGGTAGAAATCCATGTTGTCGTTAAATTAATCTCTCACTTCTACACCTTGATCCTGATTTGAAAGTAGTTAAAGAAGATGCTGTCAGGATAAGGAGGTATTGCAAGCTTCACTTAGTAGATTCTTGCTTTTAGGCATATTACCAGGGAACTTGAATTTGATAGATTTAATATATGCAGGAGTAAACATAGATGTTGAAGGAACAGACTGCAAAACTGGAGCGAAAGAAGGGTCTGATTAAGATGAATAAATTCACGACAACTTAATTTATATAGCAGTTTATGAAGAATACATGTAGTCTTGACTGGTTAATTAATTCCTGAGCATTAGACTTAGAAGCAGCAGATGGAGGTAGATATCAAAAAAGAAAAAGAAAAAGAAAGGCTCCTTTCTTTTTTAAAGTTATTTTATGCTTTATTTTTTAAGGTGCCTTTTTTGTTAATAGTACTCGGCATGATTTTAAGGAAAAGCATTGGCACACATAGGAATGAGACACAGCTGTCTGTGCTTGGTCGTAGTAACAGACAGTGAACTTTTCAAACAGACAGAGTTTGTATGTGTTGGTGACAGCAGATTAGACTTCCTGTAAGGGGAGTCAAAAAATACAAACCTTTTCACATCAAGTGGATTCATTTTGTGTGCAAAAGAGTCAAGCTACTGGTATCTTTTGTATATAGAAAAATTCTTCTTTTAAAGCCTTGCAGATGTGAGCTCTGATTGAATAAACACCTTTGGTAGAAACTTTGCAGACCTGCAATTTCATTAAACATCTCTCCCTGTCGAAACATCTCTATTTCTAATACTGTATTAATGCTGTCAGGAAAAGCCGACAGCTGTTAAGTGCTGAGCGGTAACTCAGGCCTTTAACGTTACGGCACATTTCACAGAGGGAGGAAGAACACTTGCCAGATTATCACCTGCGCGTTTGAGAAGTGCCAGGACTCCAGCTGCTTCCACCTGCAGGATCACCAGAGAGGTGGAGGCAGGACCTTGCCTTAAAGACTTGGACACTGTCCTGCAGCCTTCCGGCCCCAAGGGACAAGAAGTCTGACATCATTAAAATTAAGCAGAGAAAATGGATGCAGTAAAAGGCCAAATTAAATTGCTTTGCGGTCAGAAAGATTGACTGACTAATTCTCACTGACAATAATAATGTCTGCTCCTGCTTTTTATGTCTGTATTCCTCCCTTGTCTCCTTTTAATTTTCAGTGCTATTCCAGTTACACTAGGGCAGGAAGATTTAAAGGAAAATAGAGCTGCCAGGTCTGATTTTGCTACCATTATCTTAATGAAGGTAGAACTTTATGGTGCAAGTAGCTTCAGCAAGTAAAGATGTATGATTACTTGTGCAAGTGTAGCAAAACTAAGGCCCATTGGGAGAACACTGACTGTATTGCTTAGTCTTTTTGAATTTATAATTGGCTATATAATATTTTTAATATTTTTTGAATGTATTGTTTTGTCTATTGATATACCTGTAAGAACCTTGCTGCTACAATATCTGAGGACTTCCTAGTCTTGTTTTTTCCTGCTACACTGCTGAGAGAGAGAATTATTTTTCCCATTTTCTATAAGCAGAGATAAGACTCAGGAGCTGTGCTAGTGACGCAAAGGCATGCGAAAAATCTATGGTGGAGTAACTTTGGAGGATTTCTGAAATGGCTGGTTTTCATTAACTTATGCCTTTAACCCAGTGAACAAAATTCAGACATTGTAAGTGAGAGCTTGTACCCATCAGAGGCAGTGCTGCACAAGAAGCAGAAGGATCTGAAGAACACATCCATGGTATTTCAATGCTCTATAAAAGGTTTAAGCACTTGCTAACAGCTGCCCTTTGTGGTTCTTTTTTTTAAGTAAAGGAGCTGTTGAATGGCATTTTTTCTGCATATGCTACAGACAACGTATGTATTTATGACAACATAGTAGAGATAACTACATCAGACCCACTCCCAAAGAAATACATAGATGACTATAGCAATAGCATCTAGTTGGGCATTTCCTGTTTTCTATTTAGCATATAAATGGGTAAATCACTGAATATCTTGTAGATTGGTCCCCTCGTTTCCTTAGTTTCAGATGCACTGTACTCAACTGCTCCTTTAAAAGAGAGACATTTTAAGGGAGAACACTTACATACCCTTTTCCCTTTTCTAGACCAGCCAACACATGTCCACTGGTCATGTCAGGGGTTGCAGGCTCAGCTCTACAACGGTAACACTAGAGAGGCCAGCAAAATACAAGCTACCGATTATGTGTCGTTCCTACGGAGAGCATGCTACTTTATGATATTTTTCTTGTGGATTAAGGATTATATTGCCTTTCCCTACTATTAATATTGTTGTGTACTTCTATGTCATCTCTACAAGGGTTATGGAAAGAACATTACATTCAGACTTGTTAAGGGAAAGCGTTGGTTGAATAAAATAATCCAAGTTAGTAATCTGGAACATTAAATCAAACTCTATATTTGCAAAAGAAGCTTAACAGTTCATCTTTTCTTGTTCTCCATGTTTCCTTCCTTCCGTCTTGTGACTTAGTTTATAGCCCCTGTAAGTGATTTGAAATTTTGCAGCTGCTACAATTACTTGGCTTCAGTTTAACAGCAAATGTCATCAGTCCAAATCTGTGCTTCAAACGATGTTTCTTTCCATTCACTATTTCTTTTTCAGATTGATTAGTCGTCATGTTAGGGTATTATCTAAAGTTACCCTAAGACTGGTTCTCTGTGCCAGGGCTCTTCAGCCTGTTTTGTCAGAGGAAAATCCTGAACGGAACCTATGAGTGCACCAGAAACACATGGAGGGTGGGAGAGTGTCTGAGTGCCAAATCTCTCTCAAGGAGGGCTCTTGCGGAGCGCAGGAGGGAATAAGGGAGAGGGAAGCAGCATCTCAGTGCAGAAGGGAGCTGGGCTGGACATGGTGGGGAGGAGACAGCACATGAGGCTGGAAGGGGGTAACTGAGCTCTTTGTGTCTGAGTATTTTTGACTGTGTACTCTTCAGGAAAGGGATGGTGCCTCCTCTAAGTACATTTTCATGCATGTGTACATTCAGCTCATGTAAATTGCATTTTCAGTTACATAGTATCATAGAATCATAGAATGGTTCGAGTTGGAAGAGACCTTAAAGCTCATTTAGTTTCAACCCCTCCTTCCACTAGACCAGGTTGCTGAAAGCCCCATCCAGCCTGGCATTGAATACTTCCAGGGATGGGGCATCCGCAACTTCTCTGGGCAACCTGTTCCAGTGCGTCACCATCCTCATAGCAAAGAATTTCTTCCTTATACCGAATCTAAATCTACCCTCCTTCAGTTTAAAGCCATTACCCCTTGTCCTATCACTACATGCCCGTGTAAAATGTCCTTCTCCAGCTTTCTTATAAGCCCCTTTCAAGTACTGGAAGGCTGCTATAAGACCTCCCTGGAGCCTCCTCTTCTCCAGGCTCATCAACCCCAACTCTCTCAGCGTGTCCTCATAGGAGAGATGCTACATCCCCTCTGATCATTTTTGTGGCCTCCTCTGGACTCACTGCAACAGGTCCATGTCCTTCTTATGTTGGGGGCTCCAGAGCTGAACGCAGTATTCTAGGTGGGGTCTCACAGGAATGGAGTAGAGGGGCAGAATCACCTCCCTCGACCTGCTGGCCATGCTTCTTTTGATGCAGCCCAAGATACGGTTGGCCTTCTGGGCTGTGAGTGCACATTGCCAGGTCATGGTGAACTTCTCATCAACCAACACCCCTAAGTCCTTCTCCTCAGGGTTGCTCTCAACCTGTTCTCCACCCAGCCTGTATTTGTGCTTGGGATTGCCTCAGCCCCAATGCAGGACCCTGTACTTGGCCTTGAACTTCATGAGGTTCACACAGGCCCACCTCTCAAGCCTGTGAAGGTCCCTCTGGATGGCATCTCTTCCCTCCAGCGCATCGACTGTACCACACAGCTTGGTGTTGTCAGCAAACTTGCTGAGGGCACACTGAATCCGACTGTCCATGTCACCAGCAAAGATGTTAAACAGTGCCGGTCCCAATACCGACCCCTGAGGAACACCACTCATCACTGGTCTCCACATGGACATCGAGCCGTTGAGCGCAGCTCTTTGACTGCAACCATCCAGCCGCACTCCAAGAGTTGCTATACTACATAGGTCTGCCCAGACTGTTTGGGGAAGTGGGAAGGAGAGCTGTTTAGCTTTGGTACTGTAGGATCATGCTGAAGAAATGACCATTTCTGAAGAAAATTCAGTCAGCAGTAACACTGGTATGTCTTGGCAGTGATACCTTATGCCTTGAAGATACGTTCTCAGTGTCTGAGGTGCATGCAAACTTTTCAAGGTACAAACTCAACACACTGAAGCATTACAAACAAAGATTAATACTTGAAAATGGTGTTTTAAAACCATATCTGGAAGACCATTTGTAACATGAATATTCATCACCAATTTTAATGTCTTAGTTTCAATACTTGTACCTTTAAGGGAACAGTGACTGATGCTGAAGTTTTTACTCTTTCCTGAGGTGAAAACTTGCTATTTAAAACAAGTGGTTTAAAAACTACTTGCAACCTGGCAGTAAGCCCATATATACATACACACACATTTACACTACAATATCTATTTAAACACCTGACTGCCTACCTATCTACTTAATCATTGGGCTCTCTGTGTTGCAAGCAGATCCTGGAATACTTTATGAGAGGAACCAGCATGATCCTTTTCATCTGTTGCCTATGAATTATCCATAGTGTAGCAACTGCACTTCCCACCAACGGTATTTTCAGCAGCTTTATAGTTCTATAACATTGGCAAGCTTTAGATGCAAAATTAACAGGCAGCATCAACAAAGCAGAATGTATTTACCCAGCTGCTGAGAATCTTTTCCTGACAGTAGAGCTGTGAGCTATGAAAGCCATTTCATGACAAAATGCAGCTGGAAACTGTGTTTTGTCTTGGATCAAAACATTTTTTTTCCTGTAGAAGAGTAATGGAAAGCAGATCAAGATGAGGTAGTGATTGCATGCTGATCTTTTTATCCAATGTTTCAAAGTTGAAATGTTTCATAAAAACTCTTTTTGCTAATGATGTGAGACCCATTTGCATTGCAGTAAATTGCTAAATGGATTGTGCAGTGTTTTTCTTAGACAAGACTGTTGCCTCTTTTCTCTAAGGCTTCTTCTGTTTTGTTTTGTTTTTTTTCTAAACACACAGTTATTTACCTCATAATTCAAATAAAATATACCAGCTGCATTTCCAAATCATCTAGGGAAACACCGTGCAAGTCAGGCACTGCTAATAAGAAGCACAGTTCACTTCACGCTGCAGGGATTTTCTCTAGTAGTATCTACTTTTTGTTCCTCATTTTCTCTCCAAAATCACCAAGGGATCCTTGGAAATCAGTGGGGATCTACCAAAACCGATCTTTTTCCTTTTAATGTCTTGTTGTAATTTGTGTGGCCAGCTGCTGACAGAAGGCCCTTATAAAAGTCCTGGGTTTTTCCCTCTTTTGCATACAACCCAGTCAGCGTCTAGCTCATTCGAAAAAAAGATCTCCAGCAATACGATGTCCATTGTACATGCTTAAGCAAACTGGATTCAGTGCAATAAAAGGCAGTGGCTTTCATATATGCTAATCCGTGCATTTGAGATATTTAAAGTGTTCAGTGGTGGCCGGATTCTGCCCTACTCTTTTTGGCAGCAGTACTATAATGATCAGTGAAGAGGCAGAGCGTGGGCAATGCTGAGGGTTTTTCTAATACTTGACCGCTGTATTAATCTCAGTGAGAACACGCTCTTCAGGCATTGAGTTCCTGCCTTTTATCAGTGGCTTAGTGCTGTGTAATGAATGGCTTTAGCCTGGTCTGGATTTAGCACAGCGAAGATGTTAGGCGAGCACAGAAAGGCGCTCCTGAGTCAAACGGTGCCCTTACACAATTCAGCGCCTCCTCTGCTAGCTATCTTAGCTAGCTTTAATCGTGCCTAATACGGATAAAAAGACTGATGAAATCAGGACTGCAAAGACTTCCCTACGTGTTCTACAAAGCCTGTTGATAACTCTGCTTATGTATTTAGCAGCTGACCTCTGCTATACTAGAAGCCACGCTGGCTAGAAAAAGCTATCCTGTGTTACAGTCAAATGCAACATGTAGAAAAAAAAAATCCAGAAAGGTATTTGGATATTTAAATCAGTGGAGTAAAGCACCTGAGTATGATTGTGAGTGGTGGGGTTGTGTTTTGTTCTTTTGGCTTGGGGATAAATGCATTTGTTTGAAAAAAGCTGGAGTAATCCTGCAATGTCTTGTAATGAGAATCATCCCTTGTGGTTATGAATCCACCCTACTTACACTTGAGAGGTAATAGCCAAGTAGCGAGAAACAAAAGCTAGAGAACAAAATAGGGAAAATTAAAATTATATGTGAGTTCCAGTTCTTCAAGGTGGGTACAGAAGAAGTAATTGTCCCAATTTTATTTTTATGTGATGCCCTTCCCTCTGTGTAATAACAGGGCTGGTGACATAGAGGATTTCAAGTGTTCAAAGTGTGATGTTGCCCTTAATGAACGATTCTTAGAAACAGCCAAGTAAATTAGCAGCAAGTAAATATTACCTGCCTTTTAAATTAGGGAAAATGAGCCTTACAGCAGAGTCCTGCAATGAGCATTAAAATATATACTGTATAGTACAGTACTGAGCCTGAAAAGCAGTCTCCACACGGATTTGGATGTTTTCTGATGTTGTAGTGTTTTTCCATTTCTGCCTGAAAACACTTACTGCTGGCAAACAGAAAAAAATTTAGTTTGACACCAATTTTTCCGAGTGGATGAACCAAGCAAGCTAGTGGCCAGTGTGATTGCTTAAACTAATCTTTCAGTTTGAATGTTCAAAGAGCCTGCTAATCAACCTGGCTTGCGCATATGGAGGTGCTTATGCTCCAGATTTCTTAGGTGTGCAATGGGTGTGTAGGCTTTTTACACAGTTTCAGCTACGTGGAAATTTTAGTGTTATCTTCGGGGGAAGTTACTGTTTGGAAGACTATTTGCATGTTTTTCCCTCTTTGTTTCTCTCTCATACACAAAACACATACACGTAATCATGTATATACTTATATTTTTTTATGATCCCTATGTTTATAGATTATGGAATGCACATTATTCTACACATATAATATACAGGATATAATAATATGTCAGCCTCAGTATTTGAGATTATATTTCCAGTGCTGAAATCATACGCTGTATACACAGTTTTTACACAGACACTGTGAATGGGCTTTTGCAAAGTGTTACATACTGAGGTAATGCTCTCCTCCTGATGCACTCTTCTACGTGTGGTGATTTAGCCCATGGCTATGAATACTTGTGAAGTGGACATTTCCTTTTCGATTACATCTTCTTATCCTAAAATAAGCAACGGTATTGTTTTCTTGTAACAGAAGAGTCTACACTAACAGACCCATAGTTGTTAATTTGCAGATGTGAGAATTCAGCAGTGCAAAGCTTGATTTATTTGCTTGGCCAGCGCTATGTTCTATAATTAGCTTTGGCTTGCTTTCACGTGGGACAAAAAACATAACATGTTCCATGAGGAATCATCCAAGTGTTTTGAACTCGGATGTAGTACTTAAGTCCCTTTTAATTTAGTTTTTCTCCTATACCCTTTATTACTTTGTACCTCTCACTTACTTAAAAAGATTTGCAATGGTAAAATATATTTTTGAAGGGTAGAGATTTGTAGGTTTCTGACACACAGATTTTTTCTTCTTTCTTTTAATGGGGTGAGAAAAGATATAATGATGTGCTAAAGGTTCTTGTGGTGCCTTCAGTCTCTAGAGTTATATTGAGGCATTGATGAAATCTGCAGATTATTAAGGAGGACTGGTAGAATATCCACACTTCTAAGATTCAAGTTTTTGGCAGATATAAATGCTGTCATAGGCTGAGGAGAATCAAGTTTAAATTCTGCTATCCTTAATTTTATGGCGAATGCCTAGGTAAACATCTGCCAGCATCCAGGATGAAGTCTTTGAATAAAGTATAGTACTTTTGTTTTCTAGGTTAGAGATGGTAATCAGATTAAGGAACTAAATTGTAAAACCTTCGTCCTGCACATGAAAGGGACCACTTAGTGTTATAAAACTGCTATAAAAACATACCCAGGGTCTAAGCAAACATTCCTTTGTTCATTATCCGTGACAACAGAGTGTTTCCAAAGTTATTCCCAGAAAGCAGAGATCCTGGTTACTGGAAGAAACCTCTAAGCACTGAACAGTGTTTTGTCATTTTTCTGCGAGATTTAGTAAAAGCTTTCTTAAGAAGATGAAGTTTTGGAAGTGGTGAGCACTTAAAACAAAATGGAGGGATCTTTTAATCAATTTTTCAAATAACTTGTAATAAAGGAAGACAGTGACAGGTACATCCTGTCTGCTGACTATTACATTACTGGTAATTGGCTGTGGTCCACAGAGAAACCATGTTTATGCAAGACATAATTGCTTCAATGATTTGTTTGAAATAGGGACTGTGGATCAGAACTGCAGTTCCTTCTGGAAGACAAGGTGCAGCTGATGCACAGGAACTCTACCTGCATTAAATAATAAGACTGTTCTTATTAATTGCGAAGTCTGGAAATGTGTTGTCTCACTGCCTTTTGGGAAGTTTGGGCATCTGCTCCCACAGCGCAGGATGTCAGAGTATGTTACTGAGATAGTGTGAACCTAAGAACAGAACATTTGCCTTTACACACAACCCTTTTTACTGTTGCCTTGTTCTTCCATGCAGGGTTTTAGGTCTTTCAACCAGCTGTATCCTTCCAAGATTTTTTTTCTTATGAAGTTTTTGCCATGAGGCTTTGCTTTTCTTCTGGGAACGGAACTTGTTAAAGAGGTCATGCCTTCGTAGAAATAATCAGAGACATTTGACTAGATGCTGCTGCCTTTCCAAATTCATGACCAGTTTTTAAATTGTATTTTGTTTTAGAAATCAAATCCCTCAGCACTTTTTACAGTTCTTCCATTAATGAAACAGACAAAAAAACCCCCCTTCTTGAATCTTAAAGGTAGACATTTTTGATAGTTGACTTTCTGTCCACCTGTCACATAAGATAATCACCATGTAGTATATTTCTAACCTGTATATCTCTCCAGAATGTCTTTCTTAAGAAACACATGCTAGGCTTGGAAGGAATAAACACATCAGTCTTTAAGGACATCCTAAAAACACTATCTTTCTGGATTTAGAGTGTGATAAATTGAACCACTTGTTCCAGCCCTTTAACAATCTGAGTTTTCATTAATTCTAGTCTATTTATACTGGAAAAACTGAATATTGGATCTTGGACTGATTTTCAGTTTTGATCTTTACAGTGGACTCATATGTGTGGCAAGGGACAACAGACTTCAGTTGTGATCCAGGTACTCTTCTACACTTCACTAGCTGCACACTCTACACCACTGTCCATGTCATTTGGTGCAGTTGAGATAATAAAATTTTAGGATTATCAGATTATATCAAAGGTCCATCTACTTCAACATCCTGTCTCAGTCACCGATAGCACCAAAAGAACACGGCAAGCATATAGTGATATTTCCTCAGAAAGTTTTCTCACCCCGTAACTGTGTAGCTGAGAAGGTTGCTGAGTTATGGTGGTGGCCTTCTATTTATATATAATCCCTCAGTGGATCCCTCTTCTAATGATCTGTGGAGTGGCTCTTGCCCTACACCTCCTCACCAGTCTTTTGAATGTTGCTGTTTACACAGAGTCCATTTGTACTAAGAGTGGAGGAAGCCACGATGCAATGTTTAGTAGAGCAGGAACACTTCTTGCTGACCACCCACATAAAACAAGGGCAAGTTTAGTCCTTAAAATTATTATTAAAACCACTGTGATTTAGGTACATTTCCCATTAATTTTCTGCTACCTCAGGAAGTTAATTTTGCTATTTCAATATTAAAAAGGCATAGCTGAATTTCAACATCTCTCCAGCAAACTGCTTGCAAACAGAAGGCAGAGACCCCAGACAGGACTGAAAACTCAGGACACAAAAATCAACACATTTCTTTTTCAAATCTATTTGAAACCGTTCCTATAAAGGGATTTTATTTTATTTTAATGTGACCACAAACAGAATTGCAATGTAAGATTGCATATGAACATGCGAAACAGAAATGTTTCTCTTTCCAGAAATAAATCCCTCTATTTAGTCCAGATATAGGAAATTGCATATTTCTCTTCCTCAGTTGTGATCTGTCCTTATGTATTTTGCTTTAATCCAAGAATAATAGCATCTAAACCGTCTCACATGGAATGCAGGGAGATGAAGCTCTAATGGCTGTGAGATCCTTACTGAGCATTTCTAATCCCTGATCAGAAACAAATCAGTAAATCACAGCAGTGACAAATGCTGATATTTTATTTTCACCCAGAGGAAACTCTTCTACCATTATCACGTATTTTTTGCGTGCTGTAAACATGCAAACATTTTGTGTACTCTAAACACCAAAGATTTAAAGGTGCACAACTAAGCTTTGCTCTCTCATTCGTTCTGGTGAAACAACCTTTGAACCTTCATGTGAACAAGAAGGTGGTCATTTGACCCCAAGTTCTTTTCTACGAGCTACATGCTATCACTTACCAACACAGTCACCCGGACCGTTACTGGTCAATGTGCAATTAAGCAATAGCAATCCGTAACGTGTTGCTGTACTTGCCTCAGAGCAGCCTGGGAAGACTATTCCTGCCTTCCGGCGGCTCCAGGAAAGCCTAGCTGCTGGACTGCACCCCTCCTATGAGCTATCACCCTTCCTCTGTGGGACTGCGGCGAGGAAAAAGCTCCCTTGCACTCAGTCTCAAACTCTTTCACCTCCTTCTGCCCATCCGTGTGGGGACCTGCAGCCGCCCTGCAGAGCCCGGTTCCCCAGCGTGCAGCAGTCGCAGAAGTGGCGGCTAAGGCAGGAACCCCGTTGTGGCCTAACCTGTTCGTTAGAATCATTCGTTGTAGGGCTACTGGTTAATTAATCTGGAATGATCTAGCTCATCAGAATTCAGTCTCTTGCTTAGATTTTATGGCAGAGATTCTGATTTATGAAATGGTCTCACTTACAATTCACAAGGCATCAATTCTTTCAGTTAATAAGATACATATAAACTGAGAATTTCAGTGCAAATATAAAGTATCTGGTGTCTGTATTACCATCTTAAAAATGTTACATTAGAAAGTTTCTCATGTTAGCTGTTTTGCCAGCAATCATTCTAGGTCATTCATACTAATGTTGTGATCACTTCTTTGTTATCTGATGTGCTTTAATGTAGGTCACTGATTTCTAGAGTTCCATCTTCCTCGCAAGGTATACACCAAGTATAGCTCTAATCAGCACCAGCGACATGGCTGCTGCCATTACGATGCTACATTTGCGCAGTAAAGATCTGTGTGTATTTTTATTTTCATCTCACTCATACATTTTAGTTTCATTTTACTCCTGAAATACTTATAAGTCTCTAGGATTTTTAAAGGACATGGAGCCTGAAAGCTCAGTGTTAAGAGTCCCAGACATCGCCCTAGTATTTACTCTAATTTTTTGCCCTTTTCTTGTATTGGGTGATGCTCTTGTTAAGCTGCTTGGCCTTGTCCATACTGAAGCCCTCATGAACACACTCAGCAGTCAAACTTCGGGGTTTTTTAAATGTTAAAGTTGAGACGCAAGATTGACTATCATCTTTCCTCTATCAGAAGAGCCAATGATTAATCACTCTTGACAAAAGTGATAAAAGCAAGCTGCAAAACAAAATAATTCAATAAACACTCTTATGTGCTTTAAATGGTATTGCATATAATAAGCGGTATAAATTTAAAGTATCAGAGAACAATCATGACTGTGGTCACTGGGTGAATTTCTGTTTTGATGTGATCTAACCTCAGCCTGGCCTAACTTTGAAATTGGATGCGTGTTTGGACTACATGACCTCCAGAGATCCCTTCTAAAATTATTGTATTATACTACCTGTTTTGATTTTGCATTAATATAATGACATTGATTACATTAAGGCTTTTTGTGATGCAGTAGTGTGAGCTCAAAGTTGGAGTCAGGAGCAAGTATTATTACTACAACAAAAGATGGCTCCTTTTTCTCCACTAACTTCTCTGTTCCTGTAAAGATTAAGGCCATATCTGTTATCTGTTCACGTTGAAGGTGACCCCATGGATGTGAGCAGAAAAACTGTGAAAGAATGAATACTGACATAAGCAAGAATGACAGGGGAGTCTGGCTCAACAGCTTCTTGAAATCGTAGTTCTTTTTTGTGTATAACTATGTGGAAACTAATTCTGTTTTCTACATGTGTAACCATTATTCATAGATATTCGTTGAATAATTTTTTCAAAAAAATTCAGATAGTAGATGGTTAACAAATTATACATATCAGCTGCTCACTACTTATAGCATGTGAGTGGCCACTCAAATAAGAGGCAATAGATTCTGCTCCCCAGAAGAACTCATCTATATTTTCTCTGGTACTGTAGCTAATTGTGGAAGCTAGGTATTAACAAGTAACTAATACTTCTAGAATAAATATTATCCTGAGTATATATTATATATTTTATATATATTCAATATATTCTATTGAATATTCAATATATTCTATTGAATACATATGAAATCTGAGTATGTGTGTAGCATTTTCAGAAATAGTTCACCGACAACAAACAATAGTGCCTTCCCAAATAATGGCCAGCTGATCTCTTTCTTTGCATTTACAGTGTATTTTTAAATTACTTTTTGATTTATATAACCAGTTCTTTAAGCATTCCTAATAGCATTTCACACAAAATAATGTCAACACTTCTTTGTGCATTTAGACTCAGCCCCATGAACTCAACATCTGGAACTCTTTATAGTAAAACTATTTAAGACCATTGTCCTTCAAAAGATACACAATTTATATAATGGCTGCAACAGGTGTCCATACTTTAATCTTCTCATTGGGTTTATGGATCACATAGAATAAATACTTAAGGACAAACCTAAGTATGTCAGACAACAGCGGTTTACGAGAAACATAAAACCATTAAGAACATTCCACTCACGTGAGAGAACATTAAAAAAAAAGTCCATTATAGAGAACACTGTTAATATAATTGCAAACAGAAATGTTTAAAGCACATTTAAAGTGCCAGTTTCCAAGATCTGTTTATATCAACTATATCTGTGCCTTTTTTTGACCGGTTCCTTGGCTTACTGCTTCCTTATGGATTTTCCTACTTGCTGCATATTACACTAAGGCAACAATGAGGGTCAAAGTTGAAAAACTTTCTTGGCTGCTTTTCTGTCCTAACATTTACACGTAACATGATTGTGAAGTTTGATGCTGCCTTTGTACTTAAAAAACCAAGAGGCCCCGTGGTTTTTTCCCAAGGCCTCCATTTTCAGTCCTATCACAGTTTTATTTCTTTATTTTTGTCAGGCTACTATTTATAATTCTCTCTCTTATGCAGAAAACGTAGGAGTAGAGAGTGTCTTTCTGATTATAGAAGTAATATGGAAGTGAACCCTGTCCCTCCTCCAAAGGTTAAGGGTGAATCAAATTCTTGAACTGCGAGTGAGTCTGTGTCTGTGTGGGTTTTGTAGAAGAGAAGAATTTCAAGGAGGGGACTAGGGTTGGAGGTGGTAAGGCAACATTTTTCTCATGACAAAATAAGAATGAAGAAAGGACACATGCCTGGTTGTGTAAGCATGGAAGAGCTCTTTACTCCTCCACTATATAGCCTCTGTGAAAGAAACCCATTAAAAGCCCAGGTCTGCTCCTCAGTGGACAAATAATATGCTATGACATTTATTTTTCTGAATGCTCAGCTGCTGATGGACATGCTTGTTAATATTCTTGAGAGTGAGTCTAAGAACCACATGTGTGTAGATTACAACCCAAGGAATCACAGAATCATTTTTGCAGAGCTTATTGCAGTCTGACAGATGCACAAAGTATTTAATCTAGTTAACTGCATCATGACCACCTGAGGAACGTGAACATACATAAGTCTATGGGACCTGATGAGATGCATCCCAGAGTCCTGAGGGAATTGGCTGATGTAGTTGCGAGGCCACTCTCCATGATATTTGAAAAGTCCTGGCAGTCAGGTGAAGTCCCTGGAGACTGGAAAAAGGGAAATTTTTAAAAGGGTGGAAAGGACCCGGGGAACTACTGACCTGTTAGCCTCACTGCTGTGCTTGAGAAGATCATGGAACAGATCCTCCTAGAAGCTATGCTAAAGCACATGGAGGACAGGGATGTGATTCGGGACAGGCAGCATGGCTTCACCAAGAGCAAGTCCTGCCTGACCAGCTTAGGGGCTTTCTGTGATGGAGTGACCACATCAGTGGACAAGGGAAGAGCTACCAATGTCGTCTATCTGGAGTTCTGTAAGGCCTTTGACATGGTCCCCACAACATCCTTCTCTCTAAATGGGAGAGAGATGGATTTGATGGGTGGAGTGTTCAGTGGATGAGGAATTGGTTACATCCAGAGGGTAGGGGTCAACAGCTCAATGTCCAGATGGAGATCGGTGACAAGTGGTGTCCCTCAGGAGTCTGTAGTGGGACCAGTACTATTTAATGTCTTCATCAATGACATAGACAATGGGGTCAAGTGCACCCTCAGCAAGTTTGCAGACGACATCAAGCTGAGTGGTGCAGTTGACATGCCTGAGGGACGGGATAACATCCAGAGGAACCTAGACTTAGACCCTCAAGGAATGGGCCAATGTGAACGTCATGAGGTTCAACAAGGCCAAGCACAAGGCCTTGTACTGGGGTCGGGGCAACATCCAGTATCAGTACAGAGTGGGGGATGAAGGGTTTGAGAGTAGCCCTACCAAGAAGGACTTGGGGGTACTGGTGAATGAAAAGCTGGACGTGAGCCGACAATGTGCACTCGCAGCCCATAAGACCAACCATATCCTGGGCTGCATCAAAAGAAGCGTGGCCAGCAGGTCAAGGGAGGTGATTCTGCCCCTCTACTCTGCTCTGGTGAGACCCCACCTGGAGTCCTCGTCACAGGAAAGGCATGGAGCTGTTGGAGTGGGTCCATAGGAGGGCCACAAGAATGGTCAGAGGGGTAGAATGTGTCTCCTATGAGGACAGGCTGAGAGACTTGGGGTTATTCAGCCTGGAGGAGAGAAGGCTTTGGGGAGACCTTGCAGCCTTCCAGTACTTAAAGGGGATTTATAAGAAAGATGGAAACAGATGTTTTAGCAGAGCCTGTAGCGATAGGACAAGGGGTAATGGTTTTAAACTAAAAGATGGCAGATTTCAATTTGATATAGTAAAGAAATTTTTCCCAATGAGGGTGGTGAAACCCTGGCACAGGTTGCCCAGAGATGTGGTAGATGCCCCATCCCTGGAAACATTCCAGGTCAGGTTGGACGGGGCTCTGAGCCCCTTCTAGTTGAAGATGTCCCTGCTCATTGCAGGGGGGTTGGACTAGATGACCTTTAAATGTCCTTTCCAACTCAAACTATTCTATGATCCTATGATTTTATGATTAATAAATAGAAGGTGTGATTGACTTTTAATAGTTCCACAATAAATTAAATAACATTAAGTTATCTGATTTGGAATAGCTCTTGCTCTGTGACAGGTGGCATTAGTGTACAGGTGCTTGGGCTTTTTATTTATATTGTCTTTTTCCCAAAAGGTTATTACAGACATGTTGGGAAAAACAGAGAATAGAAGAAAAGAAAATCTATTTATTTCCAATTAAAAAATTGATAGCACAGGTGTGTAATGGCTGGTTTCATTGCAAAAGTATCAGTTTCACCACATTTGTGTCAGCTTAAGGGAAAATGTACCAGCTGGAAAAAATTAAATCAGCATGAATCATACATCCAAAGGTCACTGATCTAAAAATATACATCCCAAGAAAAAGATAAAAATGATGTATGCAAACTAAAATTGCCAAGTAAAAATTAAAATACTTCTAAACATTCTAAACTTAGGACATTAATTAATTTAAAAGTAATGTGGAAAGAGGCAAAAAGCCACCCTGTGATGTCACTTTCATTATATGGAACACAGCTAAGGGGATAAAAGAAGATCATGCAGAGCCCAGGAGAAGATTAAGCCTCTTTATCTCACTGTGGGAGAGGAAGAGCATATATACAAGTAGCATTTTGTGTATGGAGAAGAGGGCGGAACTCCAGAGACTGAGGTTTAACGTGCACTTCTATCACTTAAGTGTACTGACACGTAACGGGAGATGTGTGTGCAGGTGCTGAGGATCATAAAGTCACCCCAGTTGTCAGAATTACAAAGCTAACAAGTAAAACCAAGTCCCTCTTCTTAACAAAGTTCCAAATATAAATTTTGAAAGGAAAAAAAAACAAGCTCAGTTGGGTGCTGTACCTTCTTGACACAGCCTAATGCTTAACAAGAATGAAAAAATAAAGCATTAAGTATGTGGTAGGAATGAAAATAGAGTGCAGGTACTCTTGAAGTCAGAGCCTTATTAGTAAAGCCTAGAGATGTTTTGATCCAAAAGTAGATTGTACAATGTTTTGCCAAAATTGGCTTGTATGTGTGTGCATGCCAGAAATTTCAAAAGGATACTAATTAGCCTTTCTTTTTCCTGTGGTAAAATCTCATTACAACATCATAAACTGGCAGAAGCACCTTTGCAAAGACTGACGTGCCACTTGCTAGCCAAAGAAAGGTTGGACATATAGCCACACAGGGAAATAGCACATGTATTGTCCCATATGACTTTTCCTAAAGAATATGGCTCATGATTAATTTTATCAGTAAGCAGTCCCCTTATTCTTTTCATAGCCATCTAGTCACAGCGAAAGGGGCAGAGAGGCTCACATTAAACTCTTGCAAATAATATAGTTCCACTAAATTCAAGGGAATAAGACTGATTTGCACTGATACCTACATCAGGCCTGGAATATTGACAGAAAGCGTTGGTATTTTTAATTCTGTCTGCCAGCTGTCTTGATTCTGCTTTAAAATCTCATGTCCATGCATCTCCCTCTCTCTACCTGTCCTTTCTTTGGATCTTGTAATGCCATACTGTGGGGGCTCCTTCTGTGTAAAATCACTTAATTGCAAAATTCACAATGGGCTTAATGAGTTTCTTTTCTTTCTTGGAGTGTCCATTTCTGCTCAGATGGTATCCTTCTTTTTCTGGTAAGTTTATTGATTTAATTATTTTGCTTGTATTTATTTTTACAGCTTTTTTTTCAAAGAGAGGTAGGAGGGCATGTAGAAGGATGAACTATTGCCATAAAAAGTCTTTGGTGTAACACAGACGAAGAGACTTTACACCGTTTTCTAAAGATGGATAAATTCCTAGTGTATTTAATTTCCCCTGGCATTCCTTTTCACTGCCTCATCTCCGTGACTGTGGGCTAACACACTTGTAAACCAGAGATTAGACCAGGATGGTGAATAAGCAAGCAGGAAGCAGGACGCAAAATAGAAGCAGAAGGCCGAGCAGTGGAGCGTTGCGTTAGAGAGAGGCAGGAAGGCGATGGAGTACACCCCGAAACTGGATGGAGGAGCTATAGGAGAGCAAAAGCTGAGAAGAATAGTACTTCTAGATCATCAAAGGCTCAATTTAGCATCTACTTCAGTGAGGTTGTGGTAGACATTTATCTATTTGGTGAAGACTGAGAAGATACATTCAAATTAACAAGGGTTAAGTAACTTAAGGTAACACGAATGTTTACCCTGTCCATTAACCCATAAGAACAAAACTGTGTTTTAAGAAATAAAGCCAAGTATCCTAATTATGTAAAAACATATGTGTTATTGTTGCCATTTGTTGATATAGCTGTCACTGGCAGCATTCCTCCCTGAAGTGTTTTCCTGAACAACATTCCCAAACTGACATGTTTTATTGTGGGCATTACCATGTAAAACAAACAAACATGTTGATTTGCTAATTGTTTTCAGTATTTACTGCACACTTTCTAAACTGTGGGAGACCAGAGTTGACGTGATTGTTTTTCTATCATATCTAGTTTTCACAAAAACAAAATCAAGAAACACTTGAAATATTGATGTCTTCATAACACAAAATGTCTTTTTAATACAAAGTTCAGCATTAGAGGATCAGTCGTGGTCTGCAGCATGGTATATCATCCATTTTTTGCTTGTACTTTAGAACTGTGATTTTTTTCAGTAATCATTACAATAATTTCTTGAACTTAGCTTGCACTGTAAAGTTTTTGGCTAAAGTTCTTGCTGGTTAAACCAGCTGTCCATCCCCAAAGTAAAATTACCTCTGCAAGCAACGTAATTCTTCAGCCAGCAAAGACAAGAAACAACAACAGCTGTTTCAGTTGCACTATTTGATAAAGAAAGGCAAAGGATAATCTGGTGCTTGTCTCCAAAATTTACCATTTCTGGCTACTAAGAAACTTCCACCCATGTTTGGATCCCTGCTGCCACAAGTGAGAGAGGACACCCTTTCTGACCAGGAAAGGATTCCTGGCAGCACCCAGTAATCATGAATTTATTCGGGAGAGGGAAGGGGACATTAACCCTTCAGATGGTTTTATTTTTCCTCACCTGACATTTTATTCAGTGTATGTATTTGCCTTTTGCAAAGTCAGACCCCCCTACTAATTGACCTTGTTTAAGAAAAGAAAATCAGAAAAAGCCAGGTATCTTACATCCCCAGTGCTTGTCAAGTGTAATAGTGGAGATCAGTGGGAGTGCACAATACAGTAGCTGAGTATGCTTGAGTCCAAGGAGAAGCAGAAGGGTTAATGCACAACATGACTGAAGAAAAGCAGAAAGTACAAGACAAATATTAGAAGAATGGTGAAAGCTGCAGGAGGTCTAGGATGTGTGTAACAGGACTTCCATGGATAAGACAAATAGCTAGAAGGAAACTGGCCTGTGGGAAAAAATACAGGCTGTGTCAGAAAACACTTCACACACGTCTTAGTGTGAAAAAGTTTTTTAAAAAAGCAATTAACGTTCAAGTTCATAAGCTCTGAAGTGTATTGCTGTTTGCACATTGTTTATCACAATTTGGTATAACTTTGTTTTCAAATCATGAACTAGCTAATAAGTATGACATTCCTATCCATACATATTAACAGGCTCTAACATCCCCTTCTACCCATTTCATTACAGGCATTTACAAGTTATGAAAAATCCAAATACAAGCCAACTACGCAAACAACTAGAAAAAAGCTGTGCAATTCTGACTGACTGTTAAAGGGATCTTTACAATCTTGTTGAGCTCTTCTTACTGTGCCAGGTTATTCAAAATCAGCAGTTCTTATACTTCGCTCTCCATCCAGCTAGTTTTTGCTCCACGAATATTATGGAAAACATAATATACAGTAGCAACAATAAGAATACTTACCCATTATAGTTTAGGCTAGCCATGAGTCACTGCCAGGATTTTTCAGTCTGTTTGGTACACATTCAACAGCTTTGTGGTCCCTGTTCAGAAAAAAGGCAAATGGTTATTGCTAGTCAATGTATCTCTTAATAAATCAAGTAAGCAAACAGCCATCCACGATCAGCACCGGCTCTTTAAATCCACAAATGTAGGTCCCAGAATTGTATTCCTATTGGTTTTGTTGGAAAAGATTTTACATTTGTAAGGCTGCAGCATCATATACCATCCCCACCTAGTCAATGCTTCATGAAAGCATCCACATCGCATAAGTCTGGGTGCTATTGTAGAAGACTATGAGGTCCCATATAGCCACGAAAGAGTAAACAGCAAGATATTTCTTGCTGTCTTCTTCAGTATAAAATATAATGAGCATCAGATTAGATTAGTTACCTGTTCAAAGCAAACTCATTAATGTAGTTCCATAGGCAAGTTCCCAAAAAATTGTAGAACTACTTACTACAGCTTGTTGTGCATACTAAAATTTTACAGGGTTTTGAAAAGAAACAGCACAAATTACTGGAAAATGAATTTATCAAAGGCTGTGAAATGTGAAAAACAATGTGAAAACCTCTGACCTAGGAAGTCCTGAACCTGGGAGGGTGTTCTGAAGAAGTGCCACCACTTGCCTGGTCTCCTCTTTACTGTCCTCTCAGCGTCTATTGCTGGCCACTGTCACGAGTACGAGGCTAGGTAGACCTTTTGTCTGAGCCAGTGTAGCTGTTCCTCTGTTCCTATGCACACGGAGGCACAATGTGGTGAGCGAAACCGGGTTATGCACCACACTTGTGCCTCTTCCAAAATTCAGGTGTCCCATGATTTCAAATCTGCCTGTTGTTCCTGTTGCCACAGTCCTGGCGCACCTGACTGACAATCTGTTCCCATGCTGAGCTTTCCAGCCCCAACCTCATTCACCTCTGGTAACTATCTTGGCCAGACAGAGCCAAATTTTGATTATGAAAAAAGAAGGAGGCTGTGCATCCACACGGCTGTGAGGATATTGTGCTATGCCAGAGCAGATTGAGCCCAGGTAACAGTGCTGAGGGAGGGATTATATCCTCTGTAAACTCCCTGCCCCTTCTTTGCCCTCAGTGAATCAGCATCCGGGCTGAGGGTGCTCAAATATACAATATCCATCTGCTGTCATCAGTGTGTCTGTGCCAGAGGACATTTCAACCTTGGTGAAATTTGGGGTCACTGGTGATTTTCCTGGATTTGTACCACAGTATAATGTGGCACATTCTTTAACGCTTGCTTCCTGCTGCTCTGCTGCGCAGTGTTGATCATCAGATGTTTAGAACACCCTGCCCTTGTCATGCACTGCCATCATCAGCCACTCCACCTGGTGTCTACCACAGCTCCACTGGCTACCTTGGGAGCAGAGTCTGTGGGGAGTTTTTGTCTGTGAGTGGGCCCTGGTATGGTACTTCTCTCTCTAGGGCCCTATTTCTGATTGAGAGATTGAACAGAAAGATGAAAAGGCATTATGAAAAATCTAAATCAGAAATGTGAATGTCAAAAAATGAGAAAAACATAGTGGGCTGGAAGAAAGGGAATTAAGAGACTTCAAACACGAGCTCGTTGTTCATATCCCAGAACACACTTCAAGATGTTCCTGAGGAACTGTGCTCAGCAGAGTTGCTAGGGTCAATAGAAAGTGTGTATATCAAATCTTTTGCCAAAATGGACTTTCAAGGGAACACTTGGCACTAGCAAAGGCAGTTCAGCAAGTATGTATCTGTCCTTCCAGTGCTACGTGTACAAGCTGTAATCAGCGCAAAGTCCTGCCAGAAGAACTTTCTGGTGTAGACATGACCTCAGTCCTCTACAGCAAGGAACCCAGGCTAATATTTGTGCAACAAAACTATGTGTGCAAAAATTCAACATCTCTCATACAGGCATGATTCCTATGAGGCTGAATAAGCAGTTAGATGGTGAGCTGACCGTTCATACAACCCTGAGAACTGTGTATACACATAAACTATAATCAAGCTATACAAGTTATAATCATGTCTTCTTGCACATAATATTCTGAAATTCTAGAAGAAGTTACCTTTACCTCTTTATTCTTACCTTAATATGTTTCCTCAAGAAAGGAATAGTTTTTGTCTGCCTTCAGTAACACTGGCCGTTTAATGAAAATTTATCACATGTTCATACTACTTTTATTATGTATGATAAAAAGGTATGATACTATTTCATTACATAGTTTATTATGAATCTTGCTGTTTTTCAAGGAATGGTGTCGTTACAAGCATAATTTCCTACTTTTTGTGAGAGAACTGTATTCTGCATTCATTCTGCTAAGCAGCAGTTTACCATGCCTCATACCCATGGTACCAAGACTTTTTATCTGATTAAGTAAGATTAAAGTGGAAAACCTTTTAATCAACATGAGTACTAAATTTAAATTGAGAAAGTGCTTTGTGATCAACTGAGATCTCCTGATTAGAGGGAGTGACACGTCTTTGCCACTAGCTGACTTATGTGTGTCACTTGTGTTGCCGGCAGCAATAGTTTCATGTGCTGATCCAAACGAGTCGTGACATGTATTGTTAATTATTCTGACATGAATTTTTCTTTTGGACAGATGTTGTGTGTAACATTAGTGAAGTACCAGCCAAATACGCTGCTGTATTACTGTTTTCAAAGAAAGTTGTTCCACTGAATGTATATCGAAAAGCAGTTTCATGTTAGGAATGTAGTTTCAGCTCTATATTAGGATGAGCATCTCATCATAATTATTTTGGGGTAGCTTTGGAATGTGCAATAGGGTAACACACATGGCAATGACACACTGAAAATCAATTTGTGAAAACAGAGGACTGGTATCATAGTGATATAAATACATACCAGACAAATGACTTCATTTTTATTACACAAGGCTACAGATGAAATCAAAATAGTAAAGACATGCATTTGGGAGAGTGAGGGAGCAGTTAGAGTGGGCAGTGGGAGGTCTTCAGTCTGCTGGTGTGTGATCAAACAAGTTTAATCAGCAACCCATCTCCTTTGGCATGTAGAACTGAAATTCCACTTTTTTAAAAAAATATCATCAGCAAGGCTATTTAGGGAATTTCATGTAAAATGATGGCTTTCCATTTTCCCACTGAAAGGAACATATTGGGTCTTAAGATAATATTGGGTCTTACTTTCTTACTACAGCTCTTTCAGAGTGGTGCTGGGAGCTGGTTTTCCTGATTGGAAAAAAATGGTACTGAAATTCAGAAGCCACTGCCTCTATCACACTTTCAGTATTCCTGCTTGATACTCATAAAATATGTGTCTGTCCTGTCTAGCTAAAAGAGAAATGGAAAGAGAACATTTTCCTTTTATGTAGGCTATAACAACAGACAACACCCTCTCCAGCATATACTATTGTCTCATGGGTAGGCAGCATGCATCTCTGAAAACAAATAAAACAATTCAACAGAATTGTTGTATAAAACAAATACAACAAAAAGCAAACAGTAGTCTTTTTTAAAACACATTCACTCTACCTTTTCTTCTGTAATTTTTGAAAGAAAATAGAAAAGAAATAATTGAGCTGTATTTCAGCCTTGGGTTATGTGTGAATGCACAAGAGAATAGCCTGGCTTTATCCAACTGCTGCTTTTGCTACAATTGCTGCTATATTTCACAGCTGCTCTATGTTGATATCTGTACTTTAAAGGTTTTCTCTTGATGTCCCAGGCAATACCATATGGAATTACAGCCTCACAGAAAACAATTAGTAAGGAGAGATGCTATGACTATAAAACCCAGCAATCAGATTTCTGCTTATACGGATATCTAGCTTTGTATACCTTCCTTATACCCAGGATCAGCTCTTCCCTGAGATACTATTCATGACATGGACAGATAATACATGAATAATAGATTCAAAATAATAGTATAAATAACCCTCCTCCCCAAGCAGACAAAAAAAAAAAAAAGTGCAAAACCTAGCTGGAATGTGCCTGATTAAAATTAGTTTCTAAATTCTTTTAGAAACCCTTTAAATATACCAGCTATTTCCAAGACAAGCCTTTCTTAAAGAGCTCCATGAGTTTGTAAGTCAGCCATTGCAATCAGATGGAAAAAAAGAGGTACTACTTTTTTCTTCTTCTCACTTACCTACTGTGGTTCATAATATTTTAGAGAAACACAGCGAATACTGTCAGTAGGGAAATTAACATTAGACACTATTAATCCCAACAATGCAGGAACATCCAGTCTCCCTTAAATATTTTTGCATCAAACTAGTGCAAACACTGGTTTACATTTAATCTAACAGTTTAGTCATGGTACTAAAGCCTATCACTTAGAGTAGCAGTGGGGTTGCTTAGAAAATAACAATTCGATCATGTAAGAATTCTGAGGTTTTGAAATTTTGGGGGGGACTTCTTGGAGGTGAGGGGAGAGCCCCAACTCAGTGCAACCAAGAGAAGGGTAGGCCAGTCAGCTGTGAAATGAGACACTCTCAAACCACTCCTTTGCCTGACACAAATAAATAATTTGAACTTCATAGGAACGTTTCTGATTAGTCTAAGGACATGCTCTGGTCAAAATTTGAACCTGGATGTGGAGAAGTGTACAAGTGAAATTTTCATCAGACTAACAGACTTTCATGAAATGCTTTGATATTGCAGTATATCTAGTAATGATAGAGTAATTTTGACATAGATTTTTGGGGTTTCGGTTTTGGTTTTTTTGAACTAGTGATGCTATTGAAAATTTGGACTACCAGATGTAGATTGTAGTCTTTGATACTCTTCTGAAAAGAGCATTTTAGTAAAGGAAGGCCTTTAGCTTATTTAAAATGTAAGTAATCTCTCTTGGCTTGACTGTTCTCATTTATGGTTTTAGGTTTATAGAATTAACCAAAATTAATCAGATTATTTCTCACAGCTCTGTACCTCTTTAAAAAGGTCAGTGTTTAGTTATTGAAAATGTTGGAAAGAAGATACATGTGACATTTTATACTATTGATCTGTTTATAATGTATTACAGTGGCCTCCAGTGCTTTAATTTCCTTTCTAGTCCACTTTTAGTGCTGCTGCAAATGTGGCAAATAATGTTTTATGTCTTTCCTGAGTTTCTCTGTCCTTATCTTCTGCCTACATTTCACCTCTTGACAGTTTTTTAATCTTTGGACTTGGGCTTTCTGTATTCAGGACAGTAGTTAGTTGGCCTGTAGCTCTTTTTACTTCATCTCTTGTGCCTCAAATAATTTAGCACCATATCAGCTCTGTTATTATCCAGTACACACTTACTGTGGAGAGATGAGATGCCAAAAATAATGTAAAAATTAAATATTCATTGACTTGAAGGTTAATTTGACTAGGAGTGCATGTGTGTAGGAGTAGTATGCTTGCAAGCTCTATAGTATGTAGGTTTTCAAATTATATAAGTGACAGGCTGATTTCAGAGCTATAACATTTCATCTTGATGACGGACAATGGAAATGGAAATGAATATATGTAAAAAAAAGTTCTTGTGAATATACTGTCTCACTTATGCTAATGGAGCAAATCCATACAATCCATGGAGCAAATCCATAACAACAGAGTTAATCCATACTTACATAATATACCTGGGATCAGGGTGAGGCTTTTACTGATTTGGTCCTTAGCACCTACACCTGGTGTTCCTGAATTTTTGGTTGCTTAACTTCCATGGTAAAGCTGAAAGCCTTGTCAGTAAGAAAGCAGGATGGTGCATTCAAAAGTTATTCATATTGTTTCCCATTTGGAATTTGTGGGGTAGAAAGCTGATTCTGTGGGAAATGTAGAACAATACTCTGAACGTGAATTAAAAATGGAAGACTTCTTAGAGTTTTACAGTACATGGAGACTCCAGACACAGGAATGGGAATGAAAAGCAAAAAGAAATATCAAAACACCACACCATGTGTTGCTGGATGAATGAAAAGAGGAGTGGTTTCCATGGGGAAAAAGCTGAAAGCCCAGACATCCAAAAGGACTAAGTAAGCTTTTAAATTTTCGTCTCAGCCCTGCTGGAGACCCTAGTGAGTTAGAGGTTAGGGTACAGTTAGTAGTTTTCACAGCCTGCTCTTGGGTTTGGGGGACATTCAGAATGTTTTTTAATTAGATCACTACTGTTGGTCTAAGGGAGTTGGAATTTTTTTCCATTCCTCCGCACTATCTTTTAGCATATTTACAAAATGTGATCAGAAGGAAGATTAAAAATAGATCTTCTAACACTGAAATATATTGGTTACTTTCAGCTTGGAATTACCCCTTTTGTTTATCATTTTGCCTAGGAAAGAATTAGATTTGTTTTAAAAGGCCATTTCATTTTATAGGCTATGCGATCTTGTATTCATCTCACAGGTTTGTATTTTCACCACTGACACATCTGACATACAGCGCACTCATCATTAGAAGTCATTGCTTACTTTAAAATACTGTTTTTCCTAGTACGTGTAAGGTGTTGGCTCCATTTCTCCCCAGAGATTACCTGAGGCTGCTGAATGCCTTCTCTGTGTGTTGCCCAGTTGTGTGATGCTTGGGTCAATTAATGGCTGAAGTTCTTTTACTAGATAGTTCTCTCATATCTTTAATTTTGAGTGTTCCAATACATGCTTCTGAGGTGTCATGTAAAAGAAAAAAAATCTGAGCAAAATTTCAGCCTTTTGAAAATTATTTCTTGCTCATCATATATTATGTGCCCTCTAAAGTAAACATTTGAGTTGAGCTTAATAAAATCTCATCTTAACCTTCTGCCAAAATATTAACAGCGAAGTCTGCTTCTGCCTTCCTCTCAGTGTCTGCATCTGTTTTCTTGTATGTGGATACATGTGTGAGCCTTTATCTTTCTGTATTAATTAAACATGTGTGGCATCCCTTCGTTTTTACAAGTGACTCTTCAAAAAGAATTCAGAAAGTAGAAGGGAATTAAAATTACAATTAACTTAAAGAATTTTAATTAAAATTAACACTAAAGTGAAGAGCAAATAAGCTTCACTTGACCTTACACTGGAGAAGAGCTCTGCTTCTTTCCACTTGCCTCAGTTGTATTGCTCTCAGGATAAAGTATGATAACATGACTTTTTCCTTTTCTTCTTAACTCTGGTTTTACTATTCAGTGCAGGATCAGGCCCAGTGTTAGTTTCAGGACCTAATGTTCCTAGTCTGGAAGAAAACGTGAACGAAGTTGAGGATAATAAAGAAATGAAGACGATTCTGAAGAGCAAAAGTCAAGAGACTAATAAATGTTTTAAAAAACTAATAAACACAAATGGAGATAGAATCCATTTAAAAATGCAAATGTCTAAGGCTTGCTGTAGGTAGGTCAATGAACTAGCAACCTGCTTATGGTGTTGTAAAAGAATGTAAGAGAAGAGCGATTTTCTGAGGTGGCGAGTACCTCAATAGAAACGGTCTCTCAGACGAAAAGGATGTTGGACTAAAGGAGGAGCTGGGGGCTGTGTGAAATCTAACTGACTATACTAACACAATTATCACTTGCACTTTGAATTCATACTCAACCTAAGCACAAAATATTAAGTGGAACTCTTCTAAAAGAGCAAAGGTGATGGAGGAAACACATCAGCTTATGCTGCTTTTGGACAGAAGAACAGCAGTAGACTGTGAAGGAAGGTTAAAACTGACACAAATATGGGCAACATGAATGGAAGCTTCCATATGTCTGCTTTGCTTGGAAGGAGTATGAATAAGTGAAATGCAGAGATTAAAAGATGCCCAGGCAAACAGGAAGACAACAGATCATGCTTTAGTCTTGGTAACAGTGGAGGGAAAGTAAGAGATCGTTCTATTTTTAGCAGCTGGTCCTTCTGGGTTTTATTTGCATATTTCTTTTCTAATGTCATTTGCTCCAGCATCATTTGAAAACACAATGTGTTTGTCTCTTTGCTGCTTGCTTTGCATCTCTGGGCCACATTATTTGAAAACATAAATTCGTTTCCTTCTGTCATTGTGGTTTATTGTGAGAGAACCAGTCCATGATAAATCCTCTTGCATTGCTGCAGTATCTGCAGCCTGAATAATCTATTGTCCCTTTTCCACTGAATGAAGAAGTAAAAAAAATGTTATCCCTATCTCTTCCACTGCCAATTATCTTAATATCAATTTAAAAAAGATTTTTTGTCTCCATTATAAAACAGTACCTTAAAGAAAAACATCGGTATTGCATTGAAAGCTTACACTTTTTATTCTTTTTTTGTTTTGCAAGATGTGGAACAGAAGAGAGGAATGATCTTTATCCCTTAGATAGAGGTTAGGGACTTAATAGTTCTGGTTAGAGTAAATAATGGTCTTACATGTGGTACGTGTAAATGGACATACTCCCCAAATTGCTTGTGAGAAGGTAACAGATCTACCCCAAAACTGGAATTTTAATGTACCTTCTGTCTCATTACAGTATTACTGATGGAAATAGAACCATGTTAGCCTCTAATGAAAACACATTTCCTCTTTGCAGGTTTCAAAAATTCTTTTCCATACCTGCAGTGAACACTCTTTAGAAGTCAATATGAAAGGACAGTTTTAGATTAAGATTCCAAGTTAACATGCAGAAAATTTCGTGATGTGAAGCTAAACCATCCTAAAAAAATGACGGATCTTCTCCACTCTCCCCCAACAGAAAAGCTGAAACAAGTTTGCAAACTTCATCAAGTATTTTGTATTTATATTTGGCTTTTCAAAACCAATCCAGCTGTGCTTTCCCAGACATACTGGCAAACAGATAATTAAGTCTGAAGAGATTTTCTTCCTAAATGGTTAACAATTCATGCTGTGTAAAACCTTTGACATGCATTCAGCACTTTTGCTCGTTATTTTTTTATTGCACGCCCTTTTTCTATTAACATTTTAGTTAAAATTGCCTGGTTTATCAGCAGGGTATAGTATATGAAACTGAACAAGGAAAGATTTCCTTTCTTGTAGAAAGAAAAATAGTGTAGAATAGAGTCTGTATTCTCCATTTGCTTTGATTAGATACCAGAGATCTTCACATATATTTTCAAAGGTAGGAAGATGAGTTTTCAAAGTTAATGTGTCCTAAATGGCATTAAATAAAGTGATGGCACCAGTGGTCAGTGAGGATACAAAAGAAATAGATGGAAATGTTTTCAAGGAGAAAAAAGGGCTTTTTTTTGTATGAGTCTGAGTGAGAGAAATTCTGTGCTTGTCAGAGGGATAACTAAAGCAGACTTTGTTCTTTCCTGGCAAACCTCCTTAAATTTGGGGTCTGGATAAAGAAATATGCCTTCTAAGAGGTAATTAATATCTTTTATTAACATCATGTCTCAGAATGAGAAAGTAATTTTGTTTGAAGTTCTCTGCCAGAAGATAAATTAACATGATTGAACTGGGAAATGTGAAAGCTGTAATTCACATGCTTTATTCAGGTAATTACTTAAATTACAGAAAAGCAAAAGAGGAGGGACTTACATTTTAATATATCACAGAATAATCAGATATCAGGAGAGTATGCAAAACTTGAAAAGAAATGTCTGCAAATTAACAACTTGGAGTTCTACTTTTCCTGAAGATAAAAAGCACTATATATTATCTTTAGGCTACTAGTGATGCAGACTACTAAATACTGGCAAAAGGTGGTAAAAAATTCAAACCCTTCTTATCTTTTTTATTTTCTTTAAAAGTTTAAGACAATTTTTTAATAGAGATGATTGAAAATCATAATTGAAATTCATTTTAAAAGTCTTTTTGAGTTACCCTGCAAAGAGGAACTTTCAAGTATCTAAACAAGGGGAAATCCACAGACCCCACACTTCTTTAAAAGAGATGAACTTCTATTTCAAAAACTTGGAAATGAAATTGAGTGTGGAATTCCAGAGTTTATGGCTTGCTATATCCCATTAGACTGATTTATTTATTGTTTACTTTTGGTTTGATGAAATGCTCTTTTTAAGATCTTTCTGAAGTGCTTGGAAAAAGAAAATTCAAATTGCAACTAAAATGACAATTAAAACCAGGAATATGTAGGGATAGAAAATTCAGAAAATTATATTACTGGGATTTTACAGGGTTGAATAAGTCTGGTTTAGACATAGAATTTTTGGGTACATCTTTGTATCATACATAAAATGAGTGAGACGTCACCTGGAGCTTTAATCTCCTGAAGAATTTCCTACAACTATTATGTCTTGTGGATTTTTTTAAACATTAATGTTTTCTTGCCTCTTGCAATAAAAAACACCAGAACAAACCTGCAAGAATCAATGCAGGTGAGTTTCCTTGTGATTAAACATCTTGCTTGCGGTAGTGTCAAAAATTAATGTTTAAAGTAGATTGAACAGTATGATGAATTTGTCCCAGTTTTATTTGCTCCACATCAGCAGTGTTACAATTCTACCTCTGCCTCTGTACAGGAGGAATCAGTTTCAGGACCAAGTAAGAGAAGGACAGGACCGTTACGAAATCTTTCCTAATCCCTGCAAGTGTATGACATGACATGGGATTACCTTATCCTCATCTTGTTTTACTTAGATAATCATTTCACAGTTGTCAGAGCAGTATTCAGTTGTTTTAAAAATCCATCGTAAGCGGATAATAATAATAATAGCAATTTTATGTAATAATAGCAACCTCAGTTGAGGTTTGGCTAAGATGATATGAATTCAGTGCTATCAGATGTACACTGAGTTTGAAAATATTGTTAATGTTTAATGGAGTCAGACTTTCTCCCCAGCTGAGGTTTCCAGACAAAAGACAGGAACAAAGACTGTGAGGCTGAGAAATCATTCATGCTTATTCCTTCTGAAGTGAGATTATGGTCAAAGAGAGGTCTGTGAGATGTGAGCCTCAGGCAGCTCTTGGAGCCTCATCCATCCCCAAGGCTAAGCCTTCCTGGGAAATGCACCAGCTGTAGATGAAGCATCTCTTCTTTCCTTCTTTCCTCCAAAAGGACTCTTGTTGGGTGGCATTTTTCCCCTTGGGTACCCTTTTGGTACCCAAAATCCAGCTAATGGATTCAAACTGAACAATCAGCTCCAGCCTTCTATGCTTGTGGCATCTCAGCCATTGTTTTAAAGGATGCTGTTGAATTGCCCCCGCTGGTTAGGCTTAATAGCTGGCTCTAAACAAATCTATTTATGCGGTGCGTCTGATGTGCTTCTTTTTGGCAGGCATCTCAAACATATGCGTAAGATTAACTACAGTAATTTTTTTATAAGCTTAGTAGCTCCAGAAGCTGTTTGATCTTTGAATGCATAAATGAGCACAGTGAAAGCAACCATCATAAGAATATTATGGAAGCAGTGTCCATAAAGTTGATAAAGAAGCACATCCGGAGATGAGGCTGTTTGCAGACAGAGACCCCTGCTTGCTACAACACTCTCCAGTACTGAAATATGATTATTTAATGATCTCTTTTGAGATACAGGGCTTTGTACTGTGTTCCATGCATGAGTCGTATGTGCATAATAGCCGTTGGTCTGCTCACAGGGTTTCAAGAAGCTTCTCTGTCCCAAAAAGGCTTGACATCTATGTTAAAGAAAACTTACAGGACAATGTTGTAGAATATAAAAACCTTCACTTTCTCAGTATTGTCTAGAATATGTTTGCGACTTGGCCAGCTAAAGGGAAAACTAACAATGTATGTAACAGTAAAAATGAAGACTGTTGGATTACAGGTACTTTATCTACATATGATTCTGCATTGAGTAAAACATTATTGTTATTGTTGTTGTTATTGTTGTTATTACCACTAGGCTTTTTTTGCCAGGAGTAATGTTAATTCTGACTACTAAAAAGCTCCTCACAGATAAAGGTACAAATTGAATGCTGTAGGTGATCAGTAAGAAGTAAAAGTCATCCCTTTAGTGATACAGTGGGAGAGGAGAGAGAAAGAACCATGAGAATAAAATACATGGTGATGGGGGCAAACCACGCTTTACATTCTGAGAAGAGTATCCCCTTCTTTTTGTGGAAAGGAAAGAATAGGCTTGCAGTAGAAGCTACATCAAAACCCAATTAATAACGAGTCTCTTTTAGAGAAAGTAAATAGGAGACAGGAGATACAACCACAATAAAAGGTGAATGATTTTGAGGGCACCTGACAGCGGTCTGGCTTATTCATGGACCTACCTTAGCAGGGAGCCCAGTTCTGTGTACTAGGAGCCTGAGAAGCGTACGTAAAATGATACTGCTAGCAAGAAACTACTAGCGACTCTGAACCATTTTAATGTCACATGCCATTACATAGAATAGGAAAAAAATTATGTGATCAAAGCAATGACAGGCTGAGGAGGAAGAGAGGGCGTTTCTAATATTTTTGATTCTGGCATTTATTAATGCTGAAATAAGGAAAAAATACTGCATGTCACGGCTAGAATTTTTTGACAAAATGCTTTTTTACTTCAAGTTGGGAATTTTTCCAAAACTTTTTTTTTTCTTCCCCCTGAAAGGATACAGATTGATTTTCTACTCAAAGTAATAACTAACCCCATCACTAGGGAATTCCCTGGTCGAATCCATAATCTACTGTCACTTATATGCCTATTGTTTAGTTGGCAGTGGCATTTTTGGATTTTCATTTTTTGTAAAACTGTTGGCAGTTCTCAGTTTCATGTTTATACAGATAAACAAATAGCTTTGAATTCTCACAGGTCTCGAGCATCAAAGATGTTTTCAAAAGCTTCCTTATTATTTCCCGGGCTTTGCCCCAGTGAACACCATGGCCTTTTCACAGCTGCTGCTAGGTGCCAGATTAAAATGAGGGAAAGCACGTAAAAAAGCCGGTTCAAACATGTAATTCTATACACTGTTTGAGTGTAGCACTGAGGTTTCTGGATTACTTGACTTTAAATTCTATGTTTTAAAAATATTTTGAAATATTATATGGAAGAACAGTATTAAACAGAAAGCTGATCTTCATTTTCTCATGTTTTCAATGCATTCAGTCTTCTGTATACAAAAAAGTCATGCTGATTCCATAACTAAATAACCTAAGTACTGTCTCTAAATGCTAAAACAAATAAAACCTCGTTTTCTTCTACGGGAGATTTGGCAATACATTTAAGAATCCAAACAAGATGGACCTGGCAAAGTTTGTAGCTCAGGAATGGGGAGAATCCAGTGGGTGCTTATGTTTCATTCTCAAATGCAGACATGTCTCCTCGTTACAAAACACGATTCAAATCTTCAGATGATCTCAACTGGAATAAGTCTGGCCTTTGCTAATTTATACGAAGCTGAAGATTTATCTTAGGGATGTGTCTACATTGTGCCAAGCAGTGTCATGCAGAGCTGCGTAGGCTGAGAAGCAGCACAGTCGCGTTTCGGGGGTCTTTTGCTCGAGCTAACACACCTTGCATTTGAGCAGAGCTGGTTAGCTCAGACCCCCAGCTGATGACGTCCTGACCTTCCAGGGCTGGATCTCTTTGGGTGGCACTGCAGGATGTCCCATAGACATAACCAGTATTTTCATGATGTTCCGTCATGGACAGTGAAAAATATTTGAGTTATATTACAAAAACTGTGCAAGTCCTTTGCATTACCTGGCAAGCCTTGATTAAAGATACATAATTTAAGCTATGCTAGAATGTTATTTTTGTGCTGGTCAGTCTGTGAAACAGATGACGTGGAGTAACTCTTTCACTTAGAAATTTCACTCGCTTGTCTGGACTGCATGTAACCTGCCAGAGGGATAGCAGATATGATATTTCTTATTTGAATGATGGTTGGCTTCCCTTTATATTTTAACTTTCCATCCTATCTGCCAGAGATGTCTTTCAAGTTGCTTAAATTAGCTAGAATCACATGAAATCAAGTCACTGCATACAGACAGAGAGATTTTTTCATTAGGCAAACACACTTTTTTTAGTATGTCAAAAAATCTGTTTTAATTTTTTTCCAAAAATTTTAAGTCAAAGCAAAAGAGAAGGAAGCTGATAGGCAATTACCTTCATGACAAACTGCTCCAACAATGTTTTTGCGTGACATTTCTTTAAAAATGTGAATAAAACCAGCAAGGGGGAATGTTATCTAACCCTGGAACAGAAAGGGAACAAAAAGGACTAAGGACTAATCAATAACATGATGTAGATGTAGATGTAGATGTAGATGTAGATGTAGATGTAGATGTAGATGTAGATGTAGATGTAGATGTAGATGTAGATGTATACGTGTGTGTGTGTACATATTGAATTTGTTTTATAGAAAACATTTTTCATTTCACTGACAAGTGCCACCAGGATGATCCATGGTAGCTTTGGCAGAGTGAGACAGCTTGGGGATTAGCACTATCAAGTGTACGTAGGGTGCATTGCTCACACTTTCTTTCTATTGACAATGAAGATGCCAGTTCAAAGGAAAGGCAAAGCATGTTTTAGCACCTTTCCCCTCTTAACCATCTCAGAATGGAGCTCCTAGCATAGCCAGCAGCCTCATCAGCGAGGTCATTGTTTCTCATTCTGCTCCTGTAATTAACTGGATGGGCCACAGCACACGGTCTTACCTGAGTCAAGCTAGCTGTAGTTCAGCTACCAGAGCAGGGAGCACGGCAAGTGTGGGATTTGAAGGGAGCCAACCAGAGACCCTGTGGAGTTGCTGATGTAGCTAAAACCGGGTTATGTGGGCTACGCTTATGCTAGTAACTAGAACAAGCCGTGCCTGCGTGCTGGCCCTGAGGGCAAGTGTCACAGCATAGCTCACATCTACACAGCCACATTCTCTTCATTTCCCAAAACAGAGAGGCCAGGACTGCAGTGCCAGCTGGGAGCCATCGCTGGCCTTTGCTGTCCCCAGCCCATTTCCCGGGGTAGCGCTAACTGGCATTGGCCAGGACTGGGCTAGGCAGCATAAGCGCAACAGGAGCGTACTGGGCAACCACACGCCGGTGCTTGGGTCCACAGACTCATTCACCTCCATTAAGTAATGTCTATACACATGGCCACGCATACTAGTACCTGAGCAAGCTAAACTAAAGCTGTCCTATATGTGCTTCCCTCAACCTTTCTTCGTAGATTGAATATAGGTACAGCCTAGTATATGATCACGAAACTAGCTGAGATTAAAATAGTATTCACATAATTGGATCCCAGCTGTAAATACCATAATATCAGTTTTTGCACTTCTCTGTCCTACTGTGTTTGTTATACAGGAAGGGAAGTCTAAATCATTTCTCTGTGTTTATGAATTCCCAATGTGCATTAACATTCAGTGCAATAAACTGGAAAATGCCAAGTGCTATTTTAAAGCTTCTTTTTCCAGACATGCTGTGCTTCATATTTGGTCCTTTTTCTTGCAGGCTCTATAGACACAGAAGGAATGGTGAAGACAACAGTATGAATAATGTACTTAATTTAGAATGATTTGCAAGCTTTTGCAAGTAGATTTCTAAAGTCTTACTATGTTAGAGAGAGTTATTTCAGTTTTTTACTTTAGGGTAAAAGAAGGTATCTCCATATTGAGGGAACGTTTTCTCTTTTTTTTTTTCCCCTACAAACTAATGGTAATGTGTACTGTTTTTAGTTTCTTGGAGCTGGAGAAAAGCAAAACTTTTTATTTATAGATGTTTATAAAAGGAACCGCTTCATTGTCCAGAAAGCAATGATTTGGTACAAATAATAGCCAGTTTATACTAAAAATCTCCCAGAACCTGGGGATAAACAGAGACTTGGATGTGGTGAACAGGAACGTGACAACAGTGGGTGGACATTGAGTGGGAAGAATGTAGAAAGAGGGAAGCTGAATGCCACCAATTTTTTAGAGCTGAGAAACTGATAAAGAAAAAGAACCCGGCATTTATCCTTAGGATCTCTTTGGATGCAGGCAATCACCACTCCCAGTGGCAGATTCCCAGAGGAGTGGAACAGATTCACACACTCTAGTATTTGCTATGATTAGAGGTGGAAATAGCACGTTTAGAAAGATCATCTTCTTGAGAAGATATTGGTTACTAATACTGCAGCTTTCCAGGTAGGGGTAGGGACAATGCTCCAGCTGAACAGAAATCATGTTGTATCATGGCATCAAGGTGCCAATGCACTTGTAAGCTTTGTTTTTCAATATATAGTATTAAAACTCCAGTTGGAGGGAATGAACTAGTGGCCAAAGCATCAGATTAGAGTGGATTTGCACACCTCTCCTTGTTCCCTGTTACCTAAATTATATGCAATCCTGTTTGCTAGCTCCTTTTCATGGCCATGCTGCCAAATTGTCCTGCTATGGTTACACCCACCCAAGCACATTTAGTGCAGTCAGTGCAGTTTCTCAGTCTTGACAGCAGGGTAACTCAGTCTGAATTATCTCAAAAATAGCATGACAGAGTCAAGGAAAAGCAAAAGCTCGGAAACCCCACTGCTGTTTTCTAGGAGAAGCTTATGGAAAAGTTGAGGAGGAGAGGCAGAAATAATTTGTTCTTCTTTTAACAACATAGGATAACATACTCTACCAGTCCTCTGCTGTCTTCACTTCTCCCGTATCATTCAAAGAGCCAAGATTTGGGATAGGGACAGATAGTGAGTTTGGGTTCTGTCACGCACAGTAGGTTTTGCCTCATCAGTATGACTTAATAAAGCACTGACAAGTTTTAATTTTTGTAAATTATCAAGCACTTTGCAGAATCTGCAGCTTCAGACACAGAGGCATATATTTGTATAACTGCCACTCAAGACAGTTACGAACTGGTAGTTTTTTCTCTTTCGAGTTATTGGGAAGGATTACATCCCAAGGACAAATAGACAGGACAACTGCAAAGTGTTTCTAAAGCATTAAAGCAATTTTCTGCTAATGGCAGAAGCTAATGTCCACTAAAATAAGAGGGAGAAGCATGAGCAGCAGAGATACTCAGGGCCAAGCCAGAGATTTGCATATATCATAGTACGATTTATCACATTTAGCAAAAACATTCATTTTCCACATTAGCAGCACTGACTAGCCAGTAGGCAAGTCCCAGAGAGCTATTTACACTACAGCAACCACAATTGCTGAAAACCATTGAAAATGTACTGCAGTACTTTTCCCTAATATAAGTAAATCCTTGAGAACAGCTGACCCAGATATCTAAGATAATTTGAGTACGTCACCCACATACTAGTCCACACAGGTATGCCAGAAGCCAAACACCTTGAAGGTTTTCAACTTACAGTGATTTAAATGTATCCAATGCAAACAATCTCTAAACTACACTGAAACTGAAAAACCAACAATAGTGCCTGGAAAAAAATGAATAAAGTATAGAATTATCTAAAGGACCCAGGTCAATCTAAACTTTAAGTTATAGTTAAAATGCTGATTGTTTGCCATAATAGGGAAGCTGTGCCAAAGACACAACTGACTACAGGAACAAATCTGATATGTGCGATAGCCACTTCTCAGTGGATTAAGAGTGCATGTGTAATATGAAGTGATAAGAATTTATGTTTAATAAAAAAATTATCCTTGTGAAATTTGCAGGCTGTCCAAACACACTGTGCTCCAAAAACATCTGGACAGTGAATAATTTAAAGGAAAGAAAAATGCATTATCAATGGTCTGAGGCAAAAAAAGTATTCCTTCTTACTCCTTTTCTCCTAGACAGAGGCACAGCTATTGAAAATGCCAGGGAAAGGAAGGGAAGGGAAGGGAAGGGAAGGGAAGGGAAGGGAACTGTTCTGTGAAACACTTAATGGGTTAAACCACTGTCAAAGAACTACACAGTGTTCTGAGCAAGGGAAGGGAAGGGAAGGGAAGGGAAGGGAAGGGAAGGGAAGGGAAGGGAAGGGAAGGGAAGGGAAGGGAAGGGGAGCTGTTCTGTGCAACACTTAATGGGTTAAACCACTGTCAAACAACTACACAGTGTTCTCGGCACTGAGAAACATAAATGGAGTTTGCAGGTGGTTAGTTAGTGTAGGAGAGAAAATGAGCAATTAAACATAGAAGACAACCAGTTCATGTGCAAGAATACAAGAAGGTAAATGGCCTTTACAGAAGATAGATGTTCATGAGTTTCTATAGCCTGGCATGTTAACCATCATTTGCTGTCCTTAGTATAAAACTCCTTTCTAAAGGAGTGATAACTATTGTAAGCTGTTCTCATTTGCAGCTGAAACAAAGATTTCACAATGGCATTTCAGGCTCTCTTCCCCTCCTTTCTTATCCTAGTCCTAAAATCAGTATATCTCACTATATTTTCTCCAAGACATCTCAGATACTATTTATTCAGGTTTGTTTGTTGTTTTGTTTTGTTTTGTTTTGTTTTATGTTGAGGTTTTTTTATTATCTGAAGGTGGTTTTAAATCTGGAAATGCTGAAGGCCACCAGAAGAAAGTTATTTTTATAACTACAGGTTTCAAGCTATGAAATACTTTAAAACCATTGGCCTTTTCACTCTGGCTTTTGGAGTTTTCCTAAGGTTTCCACTACAAAGAAACAGTTTTTGAAACCCAGCTCAAGACCCAGGGTCAGTGTGGATTAAAAACTCTCCACAGCAGTGTGGTGGGTTGGCCCTGGCTAGCAGCCAAGCATCCACTCAGGCGTTTGCTCACTCTTCCCTGCCCAGCAGGACAAGGGAGAAAATAGGCAGAACAGGGGTGAGAAAACTCACAGGTCAAAATAAAGACAGACAAGTCACTCACCAAGTCCTTGTGTGAAAACCAGACTGGATTTGAAGAATTTAACTTAATTTATTGCCAGTTAGCATAAATATTTAATTACTGATTTGGTAAAGGGAAACAAACAAACAAAAGACAAACATTTAAAACACCTATCCTCCCCCTTTCCCAGGCTTAACTTCACTCCAGACTCCTCTCCTCACTCCTTGTTATCACTGGAGGTTACTTTGCCTTCAGGGAGGCAAAGAGCAGCACGGGGGGTTGTGGTCGAAGATGTAGTTGTTTCTTTCTGCAGCTCCTTCCTTTGCATGCTTTTCCTCTGCTCTGTGCAGATCCTCGGCAGACTGCAGTCCCTTTCGTGGAGTGCCTGCTCCACCATGGAGTGCCTCCTACTCCTCTAGCTGTTTCTCACTCTTTTTGTTCACTGCTTTTGTTTCACTGCTCCCTCATTCCCTCCTCTGTTCCCTCCCCCATCAGTGTTTTCTGCTTTTAAGTACGTTTTGATAAAGGTGCCAACAACTTGGCTGATGGGCTCCGCTGTGTTCTGTGGTGGGTCTGTTGCAGAGCCATCTGGAATGGCTGTGTCCAGCACAGGGCAGGCGCTAACATCCTTCAACATAAGCCACCCCTGCAGTTCCCCCTCTAGCAAAACCTCAGCACCTACACCCAACACAGTCAGGAATTTTTATTCATTGCCAAGGTACGGGGAAGAATGCAATTCTCTTTCTCTTAAAGACATATTCCCTGACCAATGTTTCTGTATGTGCCACCTCAGCTCAAGATCGTAAAACCTTCTACAGGACATTTTCAGTGAAGGTACCCAGTAGGGCTACCAGGCACTTTTGGCCTCCAAACTCCAAAGGTAAAACATGCAATTATAGAGAGAGGTACTCCCAGGCCCAGACACGCTGCTTTCATTACAGCAAGGCTCCAGGAGGTAGAATAGTTCACAGATAAGAAGTACTAAACACTGTAGTCAAGAACAGATACAATGCAATACCTCCTCCTCTTATCCGAGAGTTAATAGCAATATTCTTATATTATTAACTTAGGGAACCTAAGTTATATATTGGCCATGATTTGAGGAGGGTTGGTTTTAAGCTCACTCCTTTTACTGTGTGGCACCAGTCAGGTCAGCTAATTTTGAACCAAAGAGTTGTAAGTCTGTTTTCTGGGACAAAAATCTGTTAGAAGCCTAGAAAGCTCGATCCCACAAAAGAGATACTAGCCAAATTTTTCCAGCTAGCTTAAGTGAGCTTGTTTTTCTTCAGGTAAGGGTCCACATTTGAAAAATCCTCGCTTCTGGTCTTAGTTGTCACTCCTTTACCTTACAAAGTCTGACGCTGTAATTTCTAATTACTTCTCAGGGAAAGCTAAGTCAATAAAGCACTTTCCACATGGAAGGAGAATTGGGGAGACAGGAAGTACTCCCTTTCCCTTGCACTACCTGTTTATCACTGACTAATTTGAATAAGCCTCCCTTCTGTTTTAGGTAAGCACAAAACTAATTTATGAGCATGGAATAGGCTTCTACAAATATTCTTGAAATTATCAATATTCTTGAAAAAGAGGTGTTGGCTTAAGAGGATGAAAATATGCAGGCAACAGAAATGTCAACAGTCTTGCCATGTTCGACCATTGCTGAAAGTTACATATGTATTGTGTTATGAGAACCTATGGCTGCTGTTTCACATGTCAACCATTTGCAGTGCTGAACTACAGGGATAGCAATTTTAATAACAATAATAATGTAATCGCATTTGGGTAATTGTGCATATTGCATTGAATTCAAAAGCTTTGACTTTGACTTACAGCAGCGTCAGAAAATGTTTTGATTTTACAAAGCACAGTACGAAGACTTTCATCAGCCTACAGCCTTCAGGCACATAGGTCACTTTCCAAAAATAGGTTAACTCCTTCTACCAAATGGAGAACACCCAAATCAAAACTCCTCAGTGTATTTGTCTGCTATGTATATTGTGTAGCATAGAGACTACTGTAATTAGTCATCCCTTCCCGGCGGTAATTACTGGAAAAACTTTAGACTTCAGGAACAGTGTGTCTCTTTTCAAAACCTGTCAATCATTTTTAAAATTTGCAGATTATATAAAACATTTTGCATACTTACAGTCTGTTAAATTTTATTGCTACATCTAGCCTGAGGACCAGAGTTCACTGGCATTTTAGTAATGCAGGGGGATTTAAAATTTATAGATGAAGTTGTTAACTTTATTAACAGCAATATTATTCTTACAATGGTTTTGCTCTTTCCTTCATTTAAGGCGTTGAACGTCAGTATTAAGTGAGTCATTAGCATCCCTGTTAAGGAATAGTTGATAAGGCAGACTTCCTCAGGCAAACATTTTGATTTTAAGCTCATTATTTTATACTGTTCTAAATCCCTATACAAGTAACTCATTTAAAAGAGATAATGTATGAAAACCTAAACCAATCAACAAAGTTTTATTTCTGAAGGTATAAACACTTCTGCTGCTATTCTGCAAGTGTTGGCTAGTAATATATTCATGTTTGCTTTTGAACAGCACAAAATACTGCTTAACCTATCAAAGCATAGAAATCATAAATAATAGTGCGGGGCGGTCATGATCATAAAGGTAGCATTAACTTCTGGTGACTGCAGTGACTTGGAAAGGATATGGTGGCAAAAAACAGAGATTGTGTTAACCTTGATGATAGAAGTGGGGGAAAGTTGAAGGAGTTCCTATTGTGAGGGTACGGTTCGAAGCAGCAGACTAACAAGTTGCTTCATGTGAAATTTTCAGCCTCTATCAATCCATCCGTTTGCCGTAAGAATACAAGAAAAAGGTTCCTGGAGTGAAACAGCCTGAAAACCTCTTTGTTTCTATTTGTCTGGGAACTTGAAAGGGCAAGTTAATGAACAATGAACAGACTCATTACTTATTGATCACAATAGTAGCAATGTGTGTGCATGATGGCAAAAACAATATGCACCATAGTGGAAGATTAAAAAAGGAATTTTGTTTAGAAAGTAATATTTAACTTTATCAGCGAAGTTACTGTTGACAGTTTATTGGTTTTAGGATAAACCCTCACACATAACGAGCAAGGATTACACATAACGTAACATTGTTAAACTAAGAATCTGTGCCACATGAATCATTCATACAGAGTGGTGTTGGGACCACTGAGATTAGCTAGCCGAGGTAACAGCTCACTTTTCAATTGCTCTCAGTGGTGGGAGTCTCAAGCTGGAGAGCACCAGTCTCAGGATATTCCAGTATGAGGACATCACCTCAATATCCTTCCATTTTCACAGTGATAGCCAGTGTTCAGCATTAGATGCACATTGTGTGATCTTTGTGGATGTGTGTGTGGTAGGGAAGTGCCACAAAGGACAGGAAATCCCACCGACAACCTAAACTAACCATACTGTTACTTTGTGCCACTGTAGGAGAGGTATATAAAAGAAAATGCAGTATGTCATGTAGTTTTCATGCGATTTCATTAAATGAGCCATGGGAACCATGATCAGAGGAAGCAGCAGATCTGGTCTAGCACACTGTGTTTTCTGGGTTAGCAGACCCTTTCCAGACATCTTTCTAGACACTACCTTATGGCCATGAAGATCTACACAGAAAATTATACCATAGCCCTAGCAAGGAGAAGTCCTAAATACTCATAAAGCCACGTCTTTTCAGTGAAGTCTTACTCACTGCATACAAAATACAATCCAACAGTATGTCTGTATAGAGGCAGCCATATATGCACGCTTTTATCAGGAGGCAGATTTTAAATGCGGCAATGACATTTCCAGTATTTTGCTATAAAAAGCAATAAGCCAGAGTGGAGCTGTCTTGAACCTGGCATTCAGCAACCTGCAATAGACTCAGAATATTGTTATTTCATAACTTCTCTTGGAGAAATATTTCCAGTCTTACTGTAGCTATTGTTGCCATGGTTCCCTATGTTGGAATACATGTTTATCTGCACATTCCCTATTGCTGAGGCTACCTCATATGATAACAAAATGAAAGGAGATGCATGTCTGAAATTTTTATCCTCCAGAACAGGGGAGTCTAGGGTCTGCTGATGCAGACTGCTTCAGAATAATGGCCTCAAATACACTACCAGGTATTCTGAAAGAGTGATTTAGGACATATTTCAGTTTTGCAATGGAATGTCTTGTAAGTGCATAAGCTTAGCTGTGGACAAGCTGGTTCATTTTTATAGCACAAAAAGTGCATCTCCATCATAAAATGTGGTACTACTCAGAGACTTTTCAGCTTGGTCCATGCCAGTTAGCACAGATTCCAGAAGCAGTATTGTCTGCTGTTCTGCTTGGGCAGCCTCTTTGTCCTAATTCAAAGTAGCTTTCAGTGCTCTAATGCATTCTGAGATACTGGCTTCTGTCCTGAAAGTAGCAGAATTGTCTCAGTATGACTCTGCACCACCCACAACTCAGCTCCATGCTTTACTACTTTCAGCAAACAAACCAGTTTATAAGGAGTTCATTGGGTAGCCTCACAGTAATCCCTGGAACAGTGTTGAATGTGTCCATTGACCACAAAGCACAAGAGCAAAACAGACCCTGCATTGGAACTGTCCTTTAATGAAAAAGAGAGTTATACAGAACAAAACATCAGCCAAGGTTCAGGATTTACTCCTCAGTGCCTTTCCCAACGAAGTACAAGATTGATTCTCTCCTCTGTGTTCCAAATCTCCATCCTTCAAGAAGCAAAGGCTCACAAGCCTCAAGCACATCTCCTGAAAGAGGCTAGAATGGCTGTGAATATACTTCAGCTCAGCCAGGTTCACTTGCAGACAAAGTTCAAGTAAAAACAATAAGGGAATGGAAAAAAGAGCAAAAAACATATTTTTTTAGTTCCTAGTGACTCTCCTACTCACTGCCTCTGTTGTCCTACTCACTGCTGAGAACAGTTCAGGAGACAGGTCTCCCTCACAGAGCTCCACAAGGACTGACCTTAGCATTTACTCCGTTATCCCCATGGCGAACACTGCATAAAAGCCCAGCATAGCACAAAAAGTGCAAAACCCCCAACGCAGCTAGACCCTTGGGGAGGGTGTTCTTTGTATTCTTCCTGCCCCCTCTAGTCAAATAGAAGCCAGTAAAAAACTCTCTCTCCCTGGCTTTTGCAATACGAGAGAGTTTTCAATCCAATCTCTTCCTCTCTCTCTTCCATGCAACACTGACCTAAGCATGCTCCGTGCAGCAGAGTCACACAGAGAAAACAATTTTTTGTTGCGGCAGAATTCAGCCATGTTTATTTACATAGCTAGACTAATCGCTGCAACCTTCTGATGGTCACCATGTGTCTGGCAAGCTTCAGCTGCGGTGTTCTGGGAAGCTACAGCCTTGCTTTCTCCCATGCGTTCCCCTATGCAGCCCCAAATGAGAGAGGGAGCACTGGGAGACAATGAAAATTCAGCTTCTATACCTACATATTAGAACAGCTGAACTTTTGCTCCCTCCTTACTCTTCCTGTCCACATCCTGCAAATCCAGCAACTGCTTGAGACCGTTCTTTCTAGAGAGTACAATCTGAGGTGAAACATTTGTAAGAACTAGCGCTGCATGCATTTTCACATGAACTGTGGCACTTAGAAACAAATGCTATTTAAAGTGGATTGTCCCAGGAGTCTCTCTCAGTTAGCACAATGCACTTTCCCAGAAGGGGTTCAATTGCAGGTCTCGAACTTGTCCCACGCTCCCAGACCTTCTGGGCCAAAGAGTGTGGCAGAGTCATTAAACCCAAACCCTAGCTGGGAGCTGGTACTTTGATAGCTCAGTTCTGAGCCATTCAAAAAATGAAGTTTGTATATCCAAAGGGGGAATCAAACTTGGCCTTCCTCAATCAGAAGCTGACCCCCTGCCACCCCAAGGAAGGGAAGTGGTGCTCTAACCACTCCTGGGAAAGAAAACAACTGTCCTTCCCACTTTTTCCCTTCCCAAAGAAAACCCCCAAGGAAAGCCATAACTACAAAAATGGAGAAATTTTAAAGAGCAAACTAAAAACTTGCAAGGATTTTTGCTATCCTTATTAATTTTTACATGAGATGTACTTCCATGCTATGATGCTATAAAGCAATCTAGAAACTGAAGGACTTCAACAGGTACTTGATTTATATTTTGTGGTGCTAAAAATCTCCCTTTTGTGGAGAGTGTCCAGTTTTGAAAGATATAAGGGTTGAAGTTGATAGGGAATGTGAGGGACATAAGGGGAGGGGTTTAATCAGTGCCTTGCAAGAGAAGGCCCTTTGTTTTGAATATTCTCTTCTTTTCAACTGTTTTCTAAAATTATCTGGCAAACAATGCAGGTGGCTTACAGCAGTTTGTCTCCTTTCAAATCAGTGATGTTGTGCTCATCTGTGCTACCTCTGGGAAAACCCATGATGGTAGAGACAGTCTAATACCTGTAATAATCTGCTGCAGTCTCAGGAAAATTTCGTATCAAAGATTTTCAGTCTGGCTTTAAAAAGTATTTTTACAATTTTTCTATATTCAGGAATG